>NC_089855.1:47583817-47858817 GCF_036373705.1 Amia ocellicauda | reverse complement strand
GAGCTGAGATTAGGAGAGTCCCTTTAAGAGAGTGTTCCTAATTTCAGCTCGTTACCTGTATAAAAGACACCTGGGAGCCAGAAATCTTGCTGATTGATAGGGGATCAAATACTTATTTCCCTCATTAACATGCAAATCAATTTATAACTTTTTTGAAATGCGTTTTTCTGGATTTTTTTGTTGTTATTCTGTCTCTCACTGTTAAAATACACCTACCATTAAAATTATAGACTGATTATTTCTTTGTCAGTGGGCAAACGTACAAAATCAGCACAGGATCAAATACTTTTTTCCCTCACTGAACATACAACCTGGCACTTCAGACAATTACATATTCTACTTTTCAGTACATGTAAACTGTAAATGTAAATATTTTAATACTAGTTGTGAAGATGAACTTACCTCCCAGCGGCTCTTTGGTCTGACGTCACCTGAGGCCAAGCCTCTTCTCTCTGTGCTCTAGAGGCAGAGGCTAGATGTATATGATTATACATATGTATGATATTTTAAAGTTGTAGCATTCATAAGATGTCAGCTTATAAATAACTGTGTATTAGATCATACACATTTTAGAAATACTCTCTCAAGCTTCCACATTCGTACTTCACAGGGAGAGAGAAAACAAACATTGACACAGTGTGACTGTAGTTCTGCTCTTCTGCAATATATTTCTACAAGATCAATAACGGGCTCTGAAAACACTGTGGCTACAGGACGAGGACAGTGAAGGAACGAGCAGCACTGGATACAGGAGAAGAGCAAAGCATACTTTTGGGGATTAACATTTACAGATCAAAACACCACTTGACATTGGACCAATGTCAGGCCATCATCGTTTTGAACATTGGGCCAACGTGGGCATGATGAGCAAAAAGATGGCAGCCCGACGTCGTCTTCCAACATCGGTCTGACCACTCATGATCAGTCGGGCCAACGCTGGCCCAGCGCTGCTGTGCTATCTGGGATATATTTTGAATCCAGTGTTATATTACACATACATTTGGAGATTGTGGCCAAAGAGTTACATATTTACTTCATCAGATAACAGCATTTGATTCCAAAATGCCTCTGGCTAATCTGTTGTTTTTCATACTTCAGACATTGACTTGTGTGATGACATTGCTGGTAAGGTTTCCATCTGATGACTCTTCCATGCAGATCATGCTTGTCCAAGCAACGCTGTACAGTGGACCGGTGCACCACAACTTCCATGCTGGCTAAATTTCCTCTTAACATTCCCTTAACGTCCATTTCTTAATTACATTTTGGACACTGGAATTTGCAAGCAGGTAGCATTTAGATCTTTTTATAGCCTTCCCCTGCTTTGTAAGAGTAAATTATCTTTATTTTCTGATCCTCAATCAGCTGCTTAGAAGAGACCATGGTTGTTGAGTGTTTTTGCACAACACCCTGAGAGGTTTGAATAATTCTGGAATTGTCATCACCTGATTTAAGGCCTAATGAGACAATTAAGTTCTGAGACCTAACAAAAAAATAACACTAGTGGATCAATTAGAAGGGTGCCCAAACATCCACACGTTTAACTTTTTCAATCTCTTAAATTCAGCAAATAAATAGTAGATGTGAATTACATTTTGAAGAAATATGTCAAGTTTAAGTTTGTTCACTGCAGAAGTTGTGTTAACTTCTTTTTACTTAGAAAATCAACAAAACATGTAATTTGGCTAGGGGTGCCCAAACTTTTGCTTACAATTGTAGTAACTCACGGCGTAAAAAGAGGATTGGCATTAGTAAGCTCATCAGATTTGCAGTGATGTGTCCCACACTACATTTGTTCATTGCAGAACAGATCATCTGTGCTTCAAGTGCTTTAGGTCTGATCATTTTAAGAAAGACTGCAGTGCAAGGCCACGGATGCAACAGCTGACTTCGCTGAATGTGGCTCATGGTAACAATCAGGAAAATTAGAAAGCCTACATTTGAGCAGGAGAAGTGTGGGCATTACTGAGAACTCCCTCATAAGTGATTTACCTGATTTGGAAACTGTAAACAGTGAAATTCATCAAACCATACAAGACCAGACGAAGCGGGTGTGTCAAAATATACAACATCTGAGTGGTTGTGACAGTTTGTTTTACACTCATGTGTCGGTTCAAAATGTAATAACAGTAAACACCATGGTAGACAATGGCTCTAGGGCTTGTATGCTAAATTAAACTGTGAAAGAACACTAATTGAAGCTGGAGTACTGGATAGTGCTGTAAAAGAGAACACTGACATTGTCCTTGTAGAGTTAAAGTGCATCCAAAAAGAGTTTGTGACCTGTAACTGGATGTTTATGGTAGTATGTTCAGTGCCTACCTTAGTTTTACCAGGTCAGGTTGATGAATTGATTCTTGGCACGGATGTTATCAAGCACCTCCTACAAAAATTCCCGCTCAAGCAGGCAGTCACCTGATCACCTGGCCATGAACATTTATTTTGGGGAAAATTACCTCTGAAGGCAAAGGCTCTCCTGGCAGTGCAATAATTGCGGAACCTACTAAAGCTCATTCAGCTCCATGGAATGTCTTGGTGGTGTCAGGACTTCCCTGCACCCATTAGCTAATCACACATTCCTAAACACCATGTGCAATTGTTCAATCAACCCTCTACCCCGATTCATTCAAAACTCCCAGCCACTGTTACTTGGCCTCTGCTTATATAAACCCCTTTGTTCCCTTCCTTCCTTGCTAAGTCTTGTTTTCTTGCATTGCACTTCTAAGTGTTTCCTTGTTTACCATTGAGCATCATGACATGACACCAAACTACAAACCTCCTCCCGGTACCTATGGCACAGGACAACCATTCCCCCATGATGACTTCTGCAGTTGTAGCCTCTGTTACAGAAATGAGAGCCATCACCTCCCTCTGCCCGAAAAAGTGTGAGGGCTTTATTCTCCAGTGCTCTCTGTACTTAACGCACTAGCTATTTGCCTTCCATGATGACAAAGCACAGATCGCATTTATAATCACCCTTTTGATGAGAAAGGTGCTCCAATGGGCATCTGCGGTCTGGATGTGGCAGGGAGGGCTCACTCGCTCTTTTGATCATTTCCTTGCAGAGGTCTCAAATCAGTTGACAGAGGGAAAGGACACAGGGGAGCGACTTCTTGTTCTTTTGCAGGGCACGTCATCCACTGCTGACTATGCATTGCAGTTCCGCACACTGGCTGCTGACAGCAGATGGAATGATTGGGCTCTCCTCGCCGTCTTCCGACAGTGACTGCATCCCGACCTGCAATCTGAACCTATTGGGCCATGATGAGTATTTCAATCTGGATTAATTGATCCAACTGGCTGTTTGCCTGGATTATCTGCTGAAGTAGAGATGGAGGCGCTCCACCTCTGACTTTCCAAGGCAATCTGGCAGACCCCTTCAACCACTCCATCAGGCTAGTGAACTGGAACCCATGCAAGTTGGTCGCACATGCTTGAAATACAAGGAGAAACAGAGGAGAATGCAGCAGTGACTCTGCCTCTACTGGTCAAGTTGGACATTTCAGCGATTCCTGTCCAATCAGTACCGGCTCTTCCCAAGACACAGCAGTGAATACAGGATTGTGTCCTTTGCTAATGGTCTCACACTGTCATGTACAGGCTAACATGTCATGGGTTTCTAAGTCTCTGTATACATCTGCTTTCCTAGACTTGGGGTCGGCCGGAAACTTCATACACAATGCCACAGTAGCACAATTTGGAATTCCACTCATCCCCTGCTTAACGCCTCTTCACATCACCGCCATCAATAATCAACTCATTTGCTCCAGTAACATTTCCTGCAGGACAGTTCCCATGCTCCTACAGATTGGGCTACTCCACATGGAGGAACTCTTCATCCTGGTCATAGACTCCCCGGTGCAGACGTCATTCTGGGACTCCCCTGGCTCTCCCACTATGAGCCGACCATCTCCTGGAAAGATGGAGACACTCTCTCCAATCAACACATCAGCACCAATCAACACATCAAACACAACGGTAACAAACTCAGGTCTATGTTTAATGAGATGTAATCACTTCTGATAGGTAAGACTGCAATCTATTGTCTGTATCTGAAGATACAAAAAGGCTCACATCCTCAGTTCTTTTCATCACTTAATGTGAGAGGAGGGCTTCGGGTTCACCTGTATTTATGTTTCTTTGTAATAAACATGTTACTTCATCAGTGTATCCTGAGAATGTACTAAACCATTACAGTAGCCTCTCTGATCCGTCTACTTCTCACTCGGTCATCCAATTTGGAGGGACTTGTTGATTTGTTGTAAGTTGATTGCTTACACCTGAGACAATTTAGGATTGCATTTACAAAGGGGGCTGGACACTGATCCAGTCAAGCTACTGCAGTTTTTGTTAAATTTTCTACACATTTCTAGATTTTAATGTATCCTTTCTTTGAAGCTGTGGCACAGGATGTCCAGATAAAAACTAAAATAACATAGTTCAATCCATTTTCATTACAGGCTATTTGGTAACAAAAGGTGAACATTTTGAAAAGGGATTTAGGCATTCTATAGGCACTATACGTGTATTTAGATGTGAGTATATTCATTTCATAAATAGTAGAGGCTCCTCACACACTCGCCAGCTCTCTCACACACAGGAAACAAAACCAAGGAAAGGACAGCAACACGCACACCCCCCCCACTCCGGCAGGACGGCCCTACTGCACAGTGGGCACTCTGCTCCCCAGTCGACAAGAGGAAACTGGGTTAATAAAGGTGACTTTGAATTGAAAGTATATGATCGTTGGCATCCCCCAAAAACATTTGGGTCACAGGTCGCGCCGCCCCCCATACATGCACATACACACTGCATGCACATACACACTGAAAGCACATACACACTGCGTGCACATACACATACACACTGCCTGCACATACACATACACACTGCATGCACATACACACTGCGTGCACATACACACTGAAAGCACATACACACTGCGTGTACATACACACTGTGTGCACATACACATACACATACACACTGCAAGCACATACACATACACACTGCGTGCACATACACATACACACTGCGTGCACATTCACATACACACTGCGTGTACATACACACTGCGTGCACATACACATACACACCGTGTGCACATTCACATACACACTAAGTGCACATACATATACACACTGAAAGCACATACACATACACACTGAAAGCACATACACACTGCGTGCACATACACACTGAAAGCACATACACATACACACTGAAAGCACATACACTGCGTGTGTAACCAGGTTGAAATTATTATTTTTTTGTTGTTGAAACTTCACCAAATCCTGATAAATATTGAATAATATGTGTTTTATTAAGTTCATAACATGTTTTGTACGGTTTAGAGTATATTCAAACTGAAGTGTTAATACCTGTACTGTTGCTTTAAGAGGTCTCAGTATTACGACGTCAACTCTGCGCCTCTCTCAGTTCGCGCTTTGCTCACTGAGAGGAGGTAATGATTTTTCCGCTGGTTATCATTAAGAGTTTATTTCGTTTTGTAGATAATATAATATAACCATATGCAGTTATAAAGTGAATGCTAGTCTTAAGAGTGTAAACATGCAGCCGTGTTGTCAAAATGAGACTGACGAACTACGTGTGTGGAAGAGACTGCATGTTAAAGAACATTTTTCTGTTTTTTACTGATTTGTACAGATACCACTGCCATACGGCTTGCATTAAAGGAGCAACCAGTAGCTGTTTGTAGTCCGGGTCCTTCCTTCCGTCAGCACAGTCACAATCACAGAACACAACGCAGATCACGTAGACGTCAACGGATGTGCATTTAGCCAGATATACGGCAGACCACGCACACCCGTTACACGTGCACATACACATACACACTGAAAGCACATACACATACACACTAAGTGCACATACACATACACACTGCTTGCATATACACACTGAAAGCACATACACATACACACTGCGTGCACATTCACATACACACTGTGTGCACATACACACTGAAAGCACATACACACTGTGTGCACATACACATACACACTGAAAGCACATACACACTGCGTGCACATACACATACACACTGCGTGCACATTCACATACACACTGTGTGCACATACACACTGAAAGCACATACACACTGTGTGCACATACACATACACACTGAAAGCACATACACACTACGTGCACATACACATACACACTGAAAGCACATACACAATGCGTGCACATACACATACACACTGCGTGCACATTCACATACACACCGCGTGCACATACACATACACACCGCATGCACATACACATACACACTAAGTGCACATACACATACACACTGCGTGCACATACACATACACACTGCATGCACATACACACTGCGTGCACATACACACTGAAAGCACATACACACTGAAAGCACATACACACTGAAAGCACATACACATACACACTGAAAGCACATACACACTGCGTGCACATTCACATACACACTAAGTGCACATACACATACACACTGCTTGCATATACACACTGAAAGCACATACACATACATACTGCGTGCACATACACATACACACTGCGTGCACATTCACATACACACTGTGTGCACATACACACTGAAAGCACATACACACTGTGTGCACATACACATACACACTGAAAGCACATACACACTGCGTGCACATACACATACACACTGCGTGCACATTCACATACACACTGTGTGCACATACACACTGAAAGCACATACACACTGTGTGCACATACACATACACACTGAAAGCACATACACACTACGTGCACATACACATACACACTGAAAGCACATACACAATGCGTGCACATACACATACACACTGCGTGCACATTCACATACACACTGCGTGTACATACACACTGCGTGCACATACACATACACACCGCATGCACATACACATACACACTAAGTGCACATACACATACACACTGCATGCACATACACACTGCGTGCACATACACACTGAAAGCACATACACACTGCGTGCACATACACACTGAAAGCACACACGTGTAACCCCCATGAAGGATTACCATATAGCAACTAATGGGTTAAAATTAAATTAATAGCTCTGTGAGTGGCTGAAAACAAAGGGAGATCGGCAATTTTTTTCTAGATTCCTCACAAAGAAAAAAAACCTCCAAAGAGAGCTGTTAACCTAAGAATGAAAATAAGTACAAACAGAAAAGAAACAAACTTAAACTCAGAAGAATAGAAATATAAAGAAAAGGTTTATTTTTTGTTTGCTCCGCTTTTTGTTAGTTTTGTGTTCCCTGTGTAGCTTCCCCTGGAAACTCTGTTGAGTTCATTTTAAGTTTGATACAATGGCGACCCTGTTGAAATGATGAAAAGATACAAAACTTTTAATGAACCTTGTAGAAAGAAAAGAGAATAAAAACATCCAGAGGTTAAATGTGAAAATGTATCTTTTGCTCTTCATGTTACAGTTTTTCTTGATTGCTAAGACACTTTTAATGAAACTGGGGTCAACTTGATCTCCATCTTAACCTAATGAGCTAAACAGTATTCATTTTTGCAAAACACTAAGTCATTTCTCATAGCTTTCACACATAACGCAAATGTTAAGCACAGTTTTGCAAAACAGTAAACACAACTCTCTACAAAAGACACAAAACACAGTTGAGTAAATCATGTCAAACAGAATTAAAACATTTGGTCACATCTACTACAAATTACACCCATGAATGTGAACCTCTTCTGCACATGTGCAAAATGCTGTTGCCCAATTTTTCATTCAGCAAGCAGTCCTTATTCATGCATAAAAGAGCTCACATTTGAGTTGTTTGTGAGGATGGACCAAGTAAGAGGCTGAGGGCGAGGGTGAGGACAAGGACATGCACAAGGGCAAGGACAAAGGAGAGGTAGAGCTGCCCATAAAGGAAGAGGGGTCAGATGTGTGAAGGTGGAGTAGCTCAAAGGGGAATACAAAGAGCTAATGTTTCAGATTACACTTGTGCCACAATTATTGACCGTTTTGTCAATTATGGCCTTTCCATGAGCGAGGCTGGGCAACGCAACTCCAAATACATTACTGCAATGTATGTGAGTGAAGCCGTTTCAACCTTTCAAATGTAAGGAGGTGAGTGAGGATCCCCACTGGTAAGATGGCCATTGTGAATGTGCGAAGGGGAGCACACAACACTATGTGTGCCGCTCTCTCCGGCGGTTGGGTTCTTTACTACATCCCTACCACTTGCCCATACAATACAGAACGTCTCCTCACAGTTCTTGATGCACCAGAGACTGAAACCACCAGAAGAGAGAGGGCTGGTGAGACCTGACATGTCCTGCTTCTTCATCATATGGGACAATGTTGCTTTCCACCTCTCCCATCTGGATACTGGATGGTTTGCAGCGCACCCAGGAATGCTGATGTAATTCTTCTCTGCTTGGAGGTGGAAAGTTCATGATTTCTGTCCACATGACCAGATGTTTCTCCTAGATGCAATGAATGCCAGTTGTCTGGAAATCACTGCAGAGGACGGCTAAGCATGGATATGCCACACAAGATTTGTTCCTTGCTGCATTGCGAGGGAAAGCATTGTGTGATTTTGATGAAAACGTGGCCTGATTGAAAGCAACGAATGGGCTGACTGGTGTACTGTGTATTTGTGTTGCCTGTTTTTACATAGTTTTGTTTTGATTGATTTGTCAGCTTGGAGTATTTTATTTGTATTCTCTGTATCTACAGTATCATTGCATTTGTAAAGGACAAAATAAAAAAAATAAAAAAATGAGCCTGTTGGTTCTGGATATTCCTGCTCTTGAGTGACAGTTTTTTAAGATTGCATAAGCATGATTTTGAAAACAGGGCTCATTTTGTCAAAACACTACACACAATTCACACAACCACACACACAAGTAGCAGAACACCTCAGATCTTTTGCAAAATTAAACACTTAATTCAAAACTATACAATCATTTATAAAAAGTACATGAATATATTGACCAAACACAACACACAAGAGCAGTACTGCATATTCATATTTAAATATTTAACTCTCCACATTATAAAAATCAGTCAATACATCCATGCCTTTCCATAGGTTTCATTTTGCACTGAAAATCAGAACAGAAGATATTATATATAGAATATAGTACATAAACACAGCAAGAACATTTGTGGAGACAAAAAAGAAAGCATGAATTAAAAAAAAAACCTAAGCATCATCTCTTCACCTAGCCAGATCTGGCCATAGCACTTCGTCCACATCACAGGCTATGTCCTCTCAAGCAAGACAGCAAGGGAAGAATCATCTTGAATGGCTAATCCATCCTTGCACAGACACTGCATCAATTTGGTCGCAGGCCTCCTCCATGGCTTGAATGAGAGGTATCCTGACATAGGGCTGGAGATCGTAAACCTTCCACTGCCATGTTGAAAAAAACTCCTCAATGGGGTTAAGGAAGGGAGAGTATGGTGGGAGGTATTGGAGTGAAAATTGTGGATGCTGATGAAACCAGTTTTGTACAAGAGCAGATTGGTGGAAAGATACATTGTCCCAGATGACAATGTATCTCATCTGCTCTGCATCATTTGGTCTTCTGCTGTGACGATGTTGTGTAGTCCATCTAAAAATGTGAGTATGTGGGCCGTGTTGTAAGGACCTAAATTGGCATGGCGGTGGAGGACCCCATTCTGTGTGATTGCAGCGCACATTGTAATGTTACCACCACTTTGGCCCGTGACATTCAAAATAGCTCTGTGGCCAATGATGTTTCTCCCTCTTCTTCTTACTTTTGTCAGGCTAAACCCAGCCTCATCTATGAAGATAAATTAATGTGGGAGTGCATCAGCATCCATTAGCAAAACTCTCTGAAAAAAAGACATTGTGTAGTTCAGTATAGGCCTACTATAAATGTACATATGAAAAGGTTGTGTGTGCAGTGCACAATACTGAAGTGTACATTACTTACCTCCACATAGTCACGCCACAGGTCTTTCACTCTCTCAGAATTTCCTTCAAATGGCTCTTGGTAGAGTTGTTTCATCTGTATGTGATGTTTTTTAAGGATTCGCCCCAGTGTTGATAGAGACCTGATGAATATTATTGATAACTGTGTTCAAATTTCTCTGAGGTGTATCGCATTATTGGCCAAAACCATGTTTACGATAGCTCTCTCTTGTTCCTCTTCGAATATGGGGGCCCTTCCTCCTTGATGTTCTCGACCCTCAATCCTATGTAGGCCAATTAAAATACATGTAAAATGTCACAGTGCAAGGCATGGTTTCAAACATGGAATTCAGTGAATGGGTACCAAAAAGTACTGGTGTAGTGTATGTAGTAGGCTACATTACTGTAGAAAGTAGAGAAAAGTTGTTTTTCACCTGTGCTCTTGTCAAAATGTCCAAATTACTCTTGCAAACAGTATATTTGCTGAGGTTGGGCTGAACTCTGTCCAGCCTCTCTCTGTGTCAACCCATGGTTTACAACATGGTCAACCAATGTTGCTCAAATCTCATCTGATAAATTTGGTCCTCATCTTCCTCCAGGTCTACCTCTCCCTACCCCCCTTACTCCACAGGCTCCCCCCTCATTCTCCCTCTCCCTCTTACTGCAACGTTGCCTTCCATTTTTGTTGAAGACAGGTAAACTTACCTGTTGCCTTTTTATAGTGCTTACGCCTGATTGGTGAGTTTACAATTAAGCGCCTAAGTGTCTGTACACCTGATGGCCGTGTTTGATCAATTGGTACATAGGTGTGGTATTTTGAAAGGCAGTGCCTTGAAATGGCAAAGAAGTGACATCATGTTAGATTGCTGTGTATAATGTAGAGAAGTGTGTTTAGGGTTTTGCCAAAAGTGCAAGTCTGAGAATGTGCTTATAGTTGTGCAAATATGGCCTGAGGTTTTGCTCGAGTGTCAGGTTTCACCAACTGTGTGTTATTTTTAATTTGAGTGTGTAAACAATCCTAAAAAACTGTAATAAGCGTTTCATTACGAGGTAGAAAAATATACTAAAGATAATAAATGAAACAGAAGAAATTACAGTGTAGCTTATGGTTGAATATTATAGATATGTAATGGAATAAGATATTTAAGTCTTTATTTTGGAAAATGTCCATAAGTTAAAATGAACGTTTGTGCCACATGGTGGGTCAGGAATAAAATTATGGTTCTCATAGTGTTTTAGTAGCATTTCCACTAGATGTCAGTATTATCCTCCATTTTGTTATTTTATGATTTGTTTTCCATAACTCACTAATTTGTGTAGTCCACTAAATAATGCTGGGATGTTATGAATCTGACACAATTAAGAAAGTGAAGTGCTTATTATTCTTAAAACCCTCTGCAATTAGTTTTTTTTTTTAATGGAGAAACAGATGATGGCACCAATAAGGAAGGAAGATTTTCACCGAGAGCCTGAGAGGAACACTGGGACTGCAAACTCTTACGCTCCTGTTCAACCTCTATCCTTGTCTAGACTCAATACAAAATATATCCTAGGATATAAATAAGACAAGCACTCCGAGTCTTTAAATCTGAAACTGAGTGCACAATCCCTTTCATATGTTTATTAAAAAAAAATTGGTATCTGGTATAATTGCACTGGTAATAAACTTGCCATTACTTACCAGAACAAATCTCACTTGTTTATTTGAAATCTTACTGAAAATAACCAAATCCATCATATACATTTCAGTCTTAAGAACTTTAGAATACATTAAATTGTAAGCCCTATTACATGTGGTTACAGATGTATATTTACAGTGTTTGTGCCCATCGCCCTGTTCCTGAGGGCTGGGCACTCCTGCCAATGCTTTTGCTACACGGATGTCAATTAGACACGCTAATAAAGCTTTTTAGAATTTGAATTGAGAGACTGCAGCTGCAAAGGAAAACCACAGATCACACTTGCAGGGCAGACTTAGCACATCACCCAGTTCTTACAAATATCAAGAGCACTCAAATGTCAGACACACCGGAAGAAAAGCGAGTCACACTCAGTCCAGTAGCTCAGCCCTGAAAAGATTCCCCGAGTCCCCCGGCCCCGAAGCTCACGTCATATAAACAGGATTATCTTACATTACATTTTTATTTAGCCATCAACTTTTGTTCAATTAGTTTTCACCCCGCAATTGGGAGAAGGAGACCCAGAGACGTTTGGAAGTGGCTTCATTGAGGAGAGTGATTCACAGAGCTGTGTGAGGGAGACTGCGTGGAGCACTGGACCTGAGGGAGGGAGGGAGAGGAGGAGGTCAATACACTTGTGTACAGGGTACAGTACAGACAAACACAACCACACACAGACTCACAGTTGGGGGGGGGGGGGGGGGGTCACGGTGCCACGCCTGGGCAGTCTGGTTTGTTGCAGGCCCTCTGCACACTGGGATGGCTGCCAGGGGGGGGAACTAGGAGAGGGGGAATAAAGAGGACAGTTAACAGGACCCTCTTCCTTTTCCCTTCCCTCCTAACCAATAGCACACAGAGCGAGAGACACCGAGACACCATGGCCCGGTCAGCCGTCTGGCCCTCACCAAAGCCAGTGGGACAGAACATTACTTGTAATCTTGGAGACGGCTCCGTACCCATGTCTTGCCATTTTTGTAGCCCCACGCAAGGTCAAACGTAGAAATTAAACTATTGTGAGAAATTTGAACTAGGTGTTGATAAGTTTCTCATGATGGCACGATAGGTGTGGGTGTATTTGTAGGACAAAAGATTAGAGAAATGCAATTTCTAAACAATTGTACTTCCCTTGCCAAGGCCCCCAGGTGGCGACAGGGCCTAGGCTACAGCCTGTGTGGTTAACATGTCCCAGGGGTTAAGTATAAGACTGACGCAGAGTTCAACTAATACACCCTAATGCAGGTTAGGATTACATTAAAGAAAAAGCCGGAAGTAATTCAGGAGTTTGGAAAGCTGTGCAAGCAGGGATCGGCTGCAAGATCATTGTGAAACCTTGAAATCTTCATAAAATAGTTTTCCCGATGTACTCGGAATTCTGCACTGCCCAGTCACCACGGAATAGGTTTAATTGACTTAAGGATAAGGTACACCATACAGTTCTCAAATGTGGATATTGCTCTCCGAATATATTTGACTGTCAAATTCAAGTGGTGAAAGTCTTTATCCAAACTGGGATTGATCAAACTTAGCACCTCAATGGACTGCGGCTTAACCACTTGACTCTGCAGTTTGCTGAATATGTTCTGGTGCATCAGAGGGACTTCGTCCTTATAAGCGAGTTTGCTTGAAAGAAAAGCAGGATAAGGGTCAACTAACATAACATCGTTAAGTCAGATATTTTTTAATGCTTTACACTGACCGAACAGGACTCTAAATTCTTAGATTTGTGTGCTACACGAGCACGACATTTCTGCAGTTCAGTGCGGAGGCTTCACCAATGGTATTGCTGGAATTCTGCAGATCTGCACACAACCAGATGTCCAAGATGCGGTCATGAGTTAGTCCTGCTCTTAACTTGTGTAGTTGCCTAATAACATTACAATGGTCTTGCCAGTGCAGAGGTCATACGATGTGCTGCACTGGTGTTGTGGTCTTATTGGTTGTTGCCAGCTTAGTGTGGTACAGTGCCACTGTACACCGCCTGCACGGTTTCCAAATGATTTATGGTGGCATCTTTTGTGCAATTTCCATGGGTCTACCAGTAGGCTATAGGCTCTCAATCACTGTAACATCAGCACAATGAATTGCCTTTACACTGGTGCTCACTGTGCATCCAGCCTCAAGTCATCTGATATTTTGCAAAATAAGAAAAAAAAAAAAAAAAAAAAAAAAAAAAAATGTACAAAGGGGCCTCAAATTGTTCATAGCCTAGGACCAAAGATCTCAAAGATGTTTTCCAGTTATCTGGTTTTGTAGGATTAGTCTGGTCTGCATTATCATACAATTTGATCTCAAAGACTGTCGATTTCTAAAATTCCGTTACTAGATGCCACACATTTGCACTATTGAAAGGTTGTGTAACGCATGTGAATGACAGCTGTGTGTTGCTCCGGCCAGATGCCGTAGTTCTGTGTAGCCAACTTTTTGGAAAATATTTTCAATCTAAGGCCTTACAGAAAACCAAAGACAAGTCTGAAAGTTTGGGATCTTACTAACCTCAGTGTCATGTACATTGATTAGAAAAGCTTTAGGCAAGTCTTCATGACTGTCCGTCCCAGGAGTGCTGCATTATAGATGGATAAACTTTTCTAAAAATCAGGCCCAAGTGTTCCTTGCCCGCCTGTCTACATGGAGAAAACGTCCCCCCATCACAACACAACCCTTGCAGGAATTTGAAAGGTAAAGGTTTATTAAAAAAATATGACTATACGAGCTGGAGCACCGACTAACGAGTTGCGCAGGTCAAAAATGTTGCCTCTCCAAATCCCTGGTTCTTAATGTCACACAGGTCTCCCATCAGCAGCCCCTTCCCCAGCTCAGCCCAGAGCCACGGCATCTCTCCCCGCTGCTGTTGCTCCTGCCTTCCACTAGTGCAGTCTCTGTATGCACACACTATGCCCCTCACTGCCACACCTGGAGCACTGCATGCAATGATGTAGTGAACATGACAAATCGCTCCTGAACACAAAAGTGGAGTCCTTCGCTTCTGTCATTAGGTTCACAAAGCCGTCCGATAGGACGACACGCTTCAGCCTTGTGGTCCCAAGGGCTCCTCCCAGTACTGAGCAGTACCTGCCCACACCGGCACGGCTCTCTCCAGCAACTCACTGCAGAGGACAGGGGGCACGCTAGATAAACAGATCCTTCTGGACAGTGTGCGTCATTAATGGTCACTCCCTGTTCGACTATGAAGTGGGCCAAGTTTGCCGTCTTTAAAGACGGTTATCGCTCTGCTCATGTAGGAGGCAAGCCTTATCACTCATTGGCCCACACCTCACCGTTCGGCTGAAAACCAAATCGGTCCCTCTACAGAGACCTTAAATTTAACTTTTAAACTACAAAGGCCAAAAAACAAAAAAAAACAAACAAAAAAAAAAAACACACATTACCACCGCCCCAGAGCTCCGCCCACACATTAAGGTGACTGAAGGTACAGTGTGAGCGCTGCAGTGTGAAGAGGTGTGTACAGGAGTACAAGTGTGAAGGTATTTGGGGTGTACAGACTCACTGCGGCCATCGAAGCAGCCCTCCACACAGGGGCCCTGAGAGGGAGAGCACACCTCCGTCGAGCACATGAAATAGACCTGCAGAGAGGGAGGGAGAGAATAAAAGTGGGTGGGAAGAGGCAGATTAATGTCCTGTGGACAGGACGAGTGCATCACTGGTGCACAGCCACAGGGGCCGGGCTGACCCCTGATCTGAACACCCAATGACTTGACCCAGTAACACCGGGGATACTGTGCTGTATCGCATCCCACCACGACCCCTCCCTTTCTTCCTCCCACTGACCTCTTCCTCGCTGTCAGAGGGGGGGCCTGGCTTGAGGAACTGGAACGCTTGGATGTGGAATCGCCGACGGTGACGGAAGAGGGGGGGACCACGCAGGGTGTGCAGCGTGGAGGAGTGCTGCTCGTCCAGAGGGTTGGGACAGCTGGGGGGGGGGAAAGGGGAAGGGTTGTTAAGACAGACTCACCTACAGCACACAGTAGTGCATGGACAGACACATAGACGCTCACCCGTCGTACAGGAGGACCCAGGCTGCCTGCGCAGAGGGGGGGTAGGCCAGGCAGTAGTGCACCAGCAGCACCAGGCTGGGGTCAGGGGGGGACAGCAGGCGCACCTCCAGGTACAGGGGTTTCCCCAGCAGCAGGCGCAGGGGCCGGTGGAACTGGGGATAGAACTGGGAGTAACTGGCATCTAGGAGAGAGAGAGGCAGGGGGGCGGGGGGGTTAGTACGGAACTGGACCCTTACACAACTTACAGATACAGGACTGACCAGTTACCCTTGGCGATGCGGAGCTGCACCCCCATCTCCCCCTGGGACAGCAGGCTGGGGGGGAGGGACGGTGTCTTCACCAAGAACCCAGCACTGGACAGGCGGTCCCTGGAGTACCGGCACTCCACCAGTAACCTGACAGGTTAACAGACGGGTTCATACAGGCAGACAGGTCTGAGTGCTACAACTCAGCAGTTTACTACTGCAAATAAGCAATTAATATATTACTGAGCCCCAGTGGCTTGTTAATTGCCCGGGGAATGGTTAACGAGCGGGCGGGGCCTGCCTGAAAGGCGTGTCTCTGGTGATGTGGCCGTAATTCAGCCTGCGGGTCTTCATGGCATTAGTGACCTCAGCCAGGTACACGGTCGTCTGCCCAACTGTCTGATGGGAGAGAGGGGGAGGTTAATATGGGGACTGAGACAGATGCAAACATGTCTTATAAAATTAAAAATCAAGAACTACCATCTGGAACAGCAAAACAAAAATTACAAAAACTGGACTGACATTGGGCCCTAAACAGACTCCACCCTGGCAGAGGTGCAACTGCTCAATTAGCCAATATAAACTTGGGTAATTGAGCAGTTGCACTCATGCACTCCGCCATTCCTCAGAAGAGGAAATCAGTAAAGAGCAATATGGTAAGGAATTTGTTTACTTTTGTAGAAAACAGAAATTGCTTATTATATTGACATTATTTACTAATCAGAGCTGTGATAGTTTTAGTAAAGAAAACTATCACATTAAACCATAAACTGGTGTATAAATTGGTATGCACATCTAAACAGACATACAATTATAGAACAAATAACCAGTTTTACAAAGAGCTTAACATTTAAAAGTTATGCAACATGAAGCACTTTGAAATGGCTGTCTATTACAGTTGCGTACCGATGCAAAAAAAGCACTTTAAACACTACAGTGCCTTTGCAACAGGGCTGACTATTGCATCTAGCAACCTGGCAGTGTCTTTATTCTGTGCTGGCTGAAGGGTGAGGGTCATCTTCAGGCCTGTATAGATACTGAATTGTAGAGCTAACAGCAGTCTAATAAATGTCACCAGCTCCACACCTAATACAAAATTAGCACATGATCAAACAGGTGACCGATCAAAGCAATGATCCAGAGACCTGGGTTTGTGACCAAATTTGAATTCCAACGTAAAAAAAAGATAGAAACTCACTCAGTCGACCAGAGGACAGACTGGCTAGATCACATGTGATTCTTCAATTATGTATGTTTTGTGACATCTGCTAATGAAATTATATATGAAGTGTAGAAACTCGCGTGTTTCAGCACTCAACACAATTTTAATTTCACAATGGCTGATTAAAGTCCAGATAGTCTGCTATATTATATTCAACATAGCCTATCCCATAAACTGTGGGTCTGGCAGTTGAAGGAAGTATTTATAACTTATTTTAGAAGTTTACAACTGAAACTACCAAGTGGGAAAAATTCACATACAGAGATCTTTACATTTGAATCACATAGCTGCTCAAAATGCTCAAAAACTATGGTGATTCTTGGGTTAATTGAGAGGAGACGGGGACTGACAAAGGAGCGCATGCCGCAGCCGGAAAGGGGTATCTTGAAGATGGCGAGGTTGGGGGTGCAGACCGGGGGGGGGCACTCTGACCCCCCCACCACACGCAACTTCCGGGGGTCCAGTGGGGGGGAGGAGAGAGAGCTGTGCACTACGAACACCATGTGACCATCCCTGGAGCACTCTGGGGCGGGAGAGAAGGAGGTTAATACAGGCAGCGAGCAAGAGAGCGAGGAAGAAGCAGGCAGCAAGCGACAAGACGGACAGGAACCCTACCATCCATGTGGTGGTAGCAGCCTCCAGTGTCCGTGTCCACACAGCAGCCTCTGTCCCTGCACTGGGACACAGACATGTCCTCCTGTCCACACTGGACACGCTCCACTGAGGACACACTGCAGCCTGGGTTGGGGGAGTGACAGAGGGGAGATTAAGAGTGTGGTGGATGGGGGGTTAATAGAATTTGATACCATTATCAATACTACAAATGTTTCCGAGGTGACGAACATAAATGGAAAGAGTAAAGCAAAATGGGTTGGAAATGCAAACTCATTTCAGTTTTTTTGCGATAACCAGCTGAACTGCACTGCATGTGCATGGCTTCTCTGCAACTAGTGGTAAAGAGGACAAGGAGCGCAATCTGAAGACACTGTCCCTCTTTCAAAGATTTGTATAGTTATATTTTTTTTCTGTTAATTTTGTACAGACAGTTTTTAATCTGCATTTCTTACCAAGGCATTTGAAAAGCTGTCAGGGGTGAAGTGAGCCCCACAAACCACAGAATGATCGGTTGATTGGAGAAAATCCTTTAAGTTTGCAAAAATGTTAGCTTGCCTTATTTATGGAATCTTATGTATTCTGGTTGTGATGTCACTGCCAAAAACTCTCCCTGCTCTTTTTTTTTTTCTGCGCCGGTTTGGTATAATTGTTTGTTTAATCAGACACCTCAGTATATGCCTACAAAATCCCTGACTGTGTGCAAGTGTACCTAGAAGAATTGATGCAGTTTTGAAGGCAAAGGGTGGTCACACCAAATATGGATTTGATTTGGACTTTTCTTCTGTTCACTCACTTTGCATTTAGTTAATTGATAAATATAATCTATTAAAATGTCTATTTTTGAAAGCATTCTTACTTTACAGCATTTTTTCCACACCTGGCTAAAACTTTTGCACAGTACTGTGTGTGTGTATATATATATATATATATATATATTATTAGAATGGTATTATAACATTTATAGATGTATAGTTTTAAAAAATACGATTGTTTTGGGCATTTTAAATTCTGTGGGGAAATGAGGTCCATCTGCTCATACCTTAATGTTTCAGTGTTTCCCACAGCTATATTAATATAAATGGGTGCTTGAACATCAAAAACCAAGTACAAAACTTATTAAGTTTGACATAAAAGGGATTTCATATGGCTCTACATGAAACATGAGGCAACTCACAGACACGTTCACTCGCTGTCCACCAACAACTTTTTATGCGGATTTCAAATATAAAACCCTATGAATGCAAAATCATATTGCTGAATTTTTTTTATTGCCATTTTCACTAAATTAGTCAGTTTTGTAAAAATTTCAGTACATTTAAGGAAATGAAAAGGAACTTCAAAATCCATTAAAAAAAAAAAAAAAAAAGACATTTAAGGATATTCAAGGTGCGTACGAACTCAGAGCAATGGGGAGAGAGCGGGGGGTTCATAGAGAGAGATGACAGGAAGGAAGGCGCAGGAGAATTACCTTGCTGCTGGAGGGAGGGGGGGACAGGACAAGACACTGCACCCCCACGCCTGCCCCCCCCCACAGTGAGGAAGACAAGCTGCAGAGTGAACAGCCCTCCCTGGGGGAGAGAGGGGAGTCATTGTGTGTCGTGTATACAGAGCACAGCACCGTGTCTCAGACTCGCACAGGAGACAGACCTGTCTGCTGACATGACAGCCAGTGAAAGGGACAGTCAGAGTGGTGCCCTCAGCCCCCTGCTGCACAGAGTACCCACAATGCACTGGGGCCTGCCACACAGGAAGCTTGCGTCCAGAGGAGGCTAGAAGGGGGAGAGTGTGACCAGCAGTGCTTCACATCAGCAGCACAGACAGTGTATATACTGGGGCACTTCTCACCATGCACTTACCCTGAACCCAAATGCCCCTAGGGGGTCCACGAGGCAGATCCACCTTGAACTGCCCGCCTTGGCAGGACACAGAGGGCTGGGGCAGCTGGGGGGGGCTGGGGGAGGGGGCAAACAGAGGCCATGGAGTGTGTGGCGTTAGGTAGGTGGGGTAGTGGAGAAGCTGAGGCAGGGGGGGTGGGGTGAAGGGCAGGTAGAGAGGCAGGGGGGGCAGTAAAGGAGGGTTTTCCAGCTCAGAAGATGCAGAGTGGGAGGGTCTCTGAGGTGGGGGAAACGGGGGCACAGAGACAGGTGGGGGAGGTAAGAGGGGAGGGTCAGGGGTCACGTAGTGGGGCTTCAGGGGGGCGGTGTTGGGCAGGGCCATGGGGCACTGCAGGTCCAGGGTTCGCGTACGAAAGAGGTGGTCGTTGAAACGGAGAGAGAGAGACAGCAGGGCCGGGGGCTGGGAGAGGGGAGAAATCAGTCAGATACGGACAGGGATCCCGACCCAGTACAGGCCACAGCCTGGCCCTCGCACAGGGAGACTCACCAGGAACTGGGTGTGGCAGCCTGGCAGGGGGGAGGAGAAGAGCAACACTCCCCTCAGACCGGTCTTTGCAGAATAGGAGCACAGAGCAGGAGCGCCCCCTACTGGCTCCCACCAGCCACTGCGCCCTGGGGGGGAAGAGAGAGGAGAATGTATAGTGTGCTGTTTCCCCATCGCCTGGTCCTGCTCGGGCCGCTCCATCGCTACTGTGGCCACACTGAGGTCACTCAGCCACAACTGACTGACTGCTCTACGCGCCAGGACTACAGCTCTCACAGTCAGTCCACTCTGAAATTGGTATAGCCCAGCAAATTACATCATTTTGCAAAAAATATCATAGGAAAACTATAGATCACAAGAAACTTAAGTTATTTGAGTTTTAAGCATTTCACGGTTCCTGTTCATTTTTGGAATGAATATAGAAGTGTATTAGCAAAGAAACTGGTATTCAACATTGTTTTGAAAATGAACCCGGCTTAAAACACAAAATCATGAGATCCGTTTTGCAAGAAGCGCACCTGCACAGTAGCTCGACGAAACAAACGTGCTTACCTTCAGAAGTAATTTCTATAAATTGCTCAATGTTTACCAATACAACCATAACATGTGCTGCATTGTTCCTATACTGGTTAAAGGTTAAGTTATAATGTTAATGTTTATTCACTAAGGAATTTAAAATATTTTTAGTCAATACTAAGTGTTTAATACAAAAATCTTCAAATGTAATTACTACCAGTAATTAATCAAACGTACATTGCTTACTTTACACTGATTGTTAACGCGTGTGTTCACAGATGCGTTTTAATTTCTGAGGAGAAATTGTCCGGGCAGTTGTGCTGTTGAACAATCTTGGCCTACTACTGTGCATTTCTTAGTCTTAGACATTTTCTTGTGTCAATTCTGTAATTTGGGTTGAAAAGGGGATTCTGACATTGAGGTTGACCAGCTGAAATAAACTAGAAACATCTGTACCTTCACCTCCCCTTGCATCTACATCATCCTTCTCCTCTGCCCCCTCCACCCGCCAAATCACCATCTACAATACTGAACAATGAGCCCAAATATAATGTTACAATACTCAGTCTGCTTAATTATCTCAGAAGCTGTAAAAATGTTAACATTAGTTTAAAAGCGCTCTTAGTGTGCACGTTCAAGCATTTTTCCCCTCTCTCCTCTACGAGACTATTTAACCAATACAACAAACCTGTGTATAATGGTCCAATAACTTTTAGGGCTAAAGTGCGGCCTGTGCGGGCCTGTTGTACACTGAGGGTACAATTTGACTTGAACAGACTGACCTTTGACCTCCAGAGTTCCAGGCTGTGCAGAGGGCAGCGAGACCTCTAAGCTGTGCGGACGACAAGAGAGGGAGATGTCGGAGGGGTGGGCTGCGGAGGTCAGACGTGGCGCAGTGGGTGGTGGGGGGGAGGGGGGAGCAGCAGGGCAGGAGAGGACCAGCTCCCTCACACCCCACAGCAGAGAGAGGGTGCGACGCCCTGCCTGAGAGAGGGAGGTCAACATTTGCACATATGGATATCGGAAAGAACTGTCCATTTCATATGCGTGCGTGCGTGTCCAAGAGGACGATTGGGGACTTTGTGTTTTTAAAAGGTCAGCTTGTACTGCCAGGTGTCACTACTGTGTGGACCAGCATCCACACAGCCTGGCAAACAGTGACACAGCAGTTAGTGCAATCAGCCACCATTTAGAAACGGTTGGTTAATATACGTGTGATCAGTGCATTATTGATCACAGACCTACAGATTCTTATTGGCAAATGTAGCCCTACATTCCCTATGTAGCACTATTAATACAAATTCAATACAGATTTGAAAACTTAGATGAGCGCACACTATACCTCAGTTTGGACTCCGCAGCTGCTGTACCTTGCGTTGAGCACCAGGCTGTCCCCTCCGCCCTGCCAACTGTACCCACACTGTGCCAACACTGTGCCAACTGACACCCACCGCCCTGCCACTGAGAGGAGAGAGGGAGGTTAAGACCCTACTGAACAATGGGAATCGCACACATTGTCACACACCCACAGACCTCGCACACTTGCCTCGAACCCGCAGCCCTTCCAGGGTGCCCCCTCCCAGCTGGACGCTCATGTGGGAGGGACTGCAGGCAACGCGGGGGGGTACCGATGGGCATGACATCACAAAGCGCCGGCCCTGCCAATGCACTGCCAGCACATACTGACCTGCCTGGGAGACAGAGATGGGGGGGGGGGGGGTTTGGGTAAAGGTACTCATAAAACTATAGAGATTGGAGATGCGCATGCACACACACAGACGCACCCTGTGCTGCACGTAGCAGTCTCGGTACAGGGCCGTGAAGCGCAGCTGCCTCCAGCCCACCAACCAGGAGTGTCCACAATGAGAGGGCAGCTGGGACAGGGGGATGAGGGACTCATCTGAGGCAAAGAAGATGCGTTAATTCACTCAGACCTGCCCCCTCTAACCTCTAATTTCCATGGCCAGGTCTCCCGACTGTGCCCCATCTTCCTCTCTCACCCGTCTCTATCTGCAGGTCCTCAGCTCTGCGGCCCCTGGCCGTGAGGCTCATGCTCTCAGTGTTGCAGTGCAGTGTGGGCCCGGTGCTCAGCCACGCTCCCCTGCCCAGGGGGGGTGCCAGGCCGGGTGGGGGGCCGGACACCTTCCCCTGCCCCCCCCACAGAGACTGCGGCAGCTGCAGACCTGAGAGAGACAGATGGAACTTAATGCAGATAAACAGAACACCCACTACAGCGCCCCAGTACAACAGACCGTAAGTAGCTGGTAATTTTTAAATGTCACCAATTATCCCTAATATGGGGTTAAAAAAATACCAAAATGTGCCTGCACCTTCATGATTAAGGAAGTTAATTGCTAATTAATACTGATAATTCTAATATCTTCAATTGATTTACAATTGAACTTAAACTGATCGAAAACATTAAAAAAAGCTTATATCAAAAATTGTGAAAGATTGTGGGATTCTCCATTTGATACAGGAGATCACACTAAACAAGATGCTTCTTTCCCACTTGTTCAATAAACCGTGCATTGCTGACCACAGGGAGTCGCAGCAGCAGAGGCGCACAGCTTCCGCCCGGCTGTCACTCTGCTTAGTCCCGCCTTCAAGCGGAAGTAAACGACCCAATCAGCGAAGCGAGGGTTTTGGAAACCAACGGTTAGGACAGAACTGCTCCGGGCCGAACGCATCCCAGCCGTCTGATTGGCTATTGGCCTCTAGGAGGCGGGACATGGCAAGTTTAGAACGTTTGTACAGAGACGCCCCGCGCCTGGCCGTCCTGTGCGGCTGCGCACACACACTCCGGGGTCCGGACCCAGACCGCGCCCCAGTGCCTGCAGCACAGCACTGCCGACTCACCGGTACGGCTGCGCTCTCGGTTGTCAGCGCTCCCTGGAGGCAGGTCGTGGGTTCTGGTGTCGCTCGGGGGGATAAGGGGGTTTAAACCCCACGGCCCTCGGCGGTCAGAACCGGGAGGAAGGGCCCAGGTCCGCAGGCCTGCTTCAGCGCGGTCGCGTAACTTCCAGTCTGACCTCTGAGCATCCAAACCCGCGCTGGGGTGTCCGCTGGCAGCGAGGCCTCTCGCCTGATCCATCAAGGCGTCCTGCGGCCTCGGTCGGGCGGGCCGTGTCCCGGGCTCGGCGACCCCGCGTCTGGAGAAGCCGCTGTGATCTGGCGAGGGGCCCGGGTCTCTGTCGGACAGCGAGCCCGACCTTTCTTCCGCGTCCAAGTCGAACTCGCCTCCTGCTTCCGGGTCATCCAACGCCGGTCGGCCCAAACGCGCACCGTCCCCCAGCATGACTCTGTCCCACCCCGCATCACCCCACCCGCCGAGGGCGCAGGCGGCTGAACTCGGATCCCCGAGCCTCGAGTAGGAGCCTGCCGGGGGCTGGGGAGCTCCCACTCGGGGGGCATCCATATGAGAATCCAGCCCTGTACTGTAGTCGTTGTCCTCCTCTTCCTCCTCCGTCTCGAAGCCGCCCAAAATGTCGGAACCCGTGAGCAGGTCGAGGGTCGCGCAGCTCCAGGCCAGCGCGAGTACAATGCACGCAGTCCGCGCGTGTCGGTGCGCCGACGGCATTTCTCCCCGCGCTGCGCTGTGCTGTGCGGCTGCGCGGCTCTGCGCGCTAAATCCGCTCGCATTGCAGGGCCTTCATTGACCGACCAATCACTGGCGCCCTGCACCGTGGCCCGCATGCGTGGACATTCCTACATTATTATTATTATTATTAATAATAATTCAATTGCAATAAACTTGAAGAGTTGGATCAGAGCTGCGTACTAGCTGGTACTATATTGACATCATCTCCAGCTACCCACTAAGTTAGTACAGGGCAAAAACTGATTTTGGGGTTCGTTGCAATGGAGACCGTTTTTTTGTCCGCAGCTGGGTACGAACTTCAGCCGCCAAGTTCGTTGTAATAGATATTAAACGTGCGGGCTAGTTTAGTAGGGAAATGCGTGCTAACCACGGCATCATCTCCAGTATAGTGGTAAAACTTAACAAACGGGTCCCGTTTAACACGAGCACCATTAACACCGCTCGCACAGCTGCGACCAATTAATGTAATTAGTGACCAGTAAGCGAATGGTAGAGCCACTCCGAGCGCAGCAATCAACACATGCGCACTCGTCCCTGAATGCGCTGCACAGAAAACAATGCTTGTCACAGAAAGAGCTCGTTGCTGAAGAAGTAAATCCGTTTTGTTTTTTACAAAAGAAATGTGTGACATGTTTTTTTTTTTCCATTTGAGGAGAATCAATCGTAATAGAATGATCCGTGTATGTAAATGTTGAATATAAGCTTCAACTGAAATTTCTGTGGTGTCATACATGGAATTTAAATTATTGATCGAAAGCTTCATTAAAATATAATTAAAATAAGTCACAACAGAAACCCATTGTATTCACACACGTTTGGTAGCTATGGAAGGCTTTTAAGCAGCCTAATTAATGAACATTTTACTTCATAGCTATCATGGCATTTAATGTTAGTTTTGTATCATATACAGGCATGTTTAGAATAATCCTGAAGAACAACCATTTTAATACGGTCTCTATTATAGTCAGAATAGAACCTTATTACTCTTATTAACCTTTATTAATACAAGGACAGTGTCTTATTTAGTGTACAATGTCAATCCTCTTTGATTGATATATAAACATGGAAGGATATGCATAATGCTAGGTTTAAAATCTCAAAATGTGTGCATTTCGCACAGCAGCTGCATGGTGAGAATCAGTGGAAACTTTGCACGGCAGGGACCAGTGTAAATGCTCAGCTCTCAAATCACTAACTCCCCTTTGTGTCTCAGCCCAGTCCATTTTGTGATTCATAACATCACAGTGACAACTTATTTTATTGAGGATTGTGATGGGTGTAGAGACTGCATCGATGTATTTAACCCAATCTGTGAGTGATGTGTCCATCACTGGATCTTTATCAGGACGCAGCGGTAGTGGAGCGGAGGACACGGACGTCTCTATTCAGGCTGTGCCTCTGACTGCCCTTGACTGTCCTCATACCTTGTGGTCACTCCCTAGTGCTTCAGATCCAGATGCACATGCCAAGCCTGTCAGCAGGGTCTTTGCTCATTGCGGTGTTGATCATCATTTCACACAGCGACATAATCTTTCAGCTCCACAACACAGCCCTGGACTTTGACCCAGACCAGCCCAACGGATACTGTGGATATACTCCACAGCGCAGCCCCACTGACGCACGTCCACACGGCAGCTCACATCCACCCCCAGCTGCATCACAGAACAACTTCTTTCATCCACTATTTTGCATGTGTAGTTATTTAAGTTGATACAGCTAATACCACCCCCTCTATAAAGGGGAGGGTAAATTAAGAAAAAAATTTAAACATCTTGGCAGACTGATAAATGCAGCATTGTACAACAAATAAATTGACTAGAAATGGTCTCGATTTCCTCTGTCCTTCCAGCAAGTCCAATTATAAATACGAAGTTCAGCAGCAATAACATTTCTTTAAAGTGGATGTGCTATACATCCAATACACAAGACATTTGCAGAACACCAGCAATATATACTAGAAATCACAACATTGATCACAATAAATAGTGCAATAAATGTAACTCCTGGGCCCCTCTTTATCGCCACTCAAATCCAGCCAGCCCTAATGGTAATGCTAATGCTAACGCTAATCCAAGGCAATTAACCCCCCCACTGTGTGCTAGTAACCACCCTCTACAGCTCACAATTCCCTCAAGAACAATAAAATACACAATTGATGCAGGGCATGAAGACTGCATTTCGAGAAGTTATAATACTGGTTTGATTATGGATTCTAAAAGCTAATCTAAAACCGCTTTTAATAAAACTACAGGGCAATAACATATGCTAAAACCCTAACCTAAATAAACAAAGTTAGTACAAACCATTCATAAAGTCTCAAATATGGCACTGCTCCATAAAATACTTATTGTGCAACGTGCGGTCTCCGCTTTCCTCCTGTAAACAAAAGTAAAATCAATAGCAGCATTGCAGGGGATGCTGTGCAAAATCATACTCTACAGTTTGATTTTTCTGAGAGCAATTAAAAGGGGATTCTTCAATCATGTCTTACTAATCTATTAGAGTTTTTTGAACATGCAACTGCAGCTGGAGATCATGTGAAAGCATATGATATGATAATCTTAGATTTTCAGAAAGCTTTTGATAAGGTTCCACACCAAAGACTGATCCTCAAATTGGAAACTGTAGGTATTCAGGGTAATGTAAGTAGATGGATTATGAACTGGTTGATGTGTTGAGGGTGTCAATTAGAGGAGTCGCTTCTCACTGGAGTGAGGTTGTTAGTGGAGTTCCACAGGGATCAGTACTAGGGCCTGTGCTTTTTCTAATCTATATTCATGATCTGGACTCTGGGATAGTTAGCAAACTTGTCAAATTTGCAGATGATACTAAAATAGGTGGCTCAGCAGATACAGTCTCGGCAGCACAGGCTATTCATAGGGACTTAGATAATATTCAGTTGTGGGCCGACACCTGGCAGATGAAATTCAATGAGGACAAGTGCAAGGTAATACATGCAGGTAACAGAAATGTCCACTAGAAACATCTAGGAACAGAACTAGATGAAGTAACGCATGAGAAAGACCTAGGAATCTACGTGGACTCCTCACTTTCTCCATCCAAACAATGTGGGGAAGCAATAAAAAAGGCAAACAGAGTGTTAGGGTATATTGTCAAAAGTGTAGAATTGAGAACAAGGGCAGTGATGTTCAGACTGTACAATGCACTAGTTAGAGCTCATCTGGATACTGTGGACAGTTCTGGGCTCCACACTTCAAGAAAGATGTTGCTGCTCTAGAGGCAGTTCAGAGGAGAGCAACCAGACTTATTCCAGGTCTGAAGGGAATGTCCTACTGAGAGACTGAGGAACTGAACCTTTTCACCCTGGAACAGAGGAGACTACGTGGGGACTTGATTGAGGCATCGACCACATCAAACCAGAGGAGCTTTTCCAGATCTGCAGGGACACACGCATCTGCTTACATGGTATGTTGATTTAAAAGCTAACTGCTGATTCCGATTGAAAATTAGTTTGATAATACTAGCTAGCTTGTTGCACGGATTGAGGTCATACGAAGCATCACTCAACACAACAGGCCAGGTGAAAAAAATAATGAATAGCGTCTGTATACCTACCTCACACTTTCCTGTCCTCGTCCTCTTTTCTGCACCCTACTTGTATGCTCTATTAAAAGATGCCATCTCTCTCTCCACCTCGTAGCACTGTCATGTTAACAGCATACAACCTGTGCCTGACTTGCCCCTCCCACCACTACGTTTTTAGGCACACTCACGCCACATTAGTCATTCTGCTCGGAGGTGACATATTGTGCACAGCATATTATGCATATTGTGTTTTTTTGTTTGTTTTTGTAATTGGATTTTGTAATTGGAGACGTGCCTCGCATTATTCAGGAGGAAATCGACTCACCAACTGGTCCAATTTCAAGAACTGTTGGGGCTGATGGCGGCCACCTCGAACGTTCTTCCCCTTGGACTCATGCACATGCGTCCATTGCAACGTTGGGTAAATGCCTACAGGCTACACCCAGCGAAAGACAAATATCACAGATTGACAGTGACCCCAACATGCAGGAGGGACACTGTCCTGGTGGTAAAATCCCAACAACCTGCGCCTCGGTTCCCCACTCGGCTGCCTTCACAGAAGGGAAGTCATCACCACAGATGTCAAGCACAGGGTGGGGCGCTGTCTGGAATGGAGTAGGAGTGAAGGGGACGTGGAGCGGACTCTGGTTGGCCACCCACATCAACGCACAGGAGCTGCAAGCAGTGCTGCTGGTGCTGCACCACTTTCACCATGTCCTGTCAGACAGACACGTCTTAGTCCGGACAGACAACACGACAGTAGTGGCTTATATCAACCACCAGGGGGGCTTGGGCTCCCCCAAACTACATCGTGTGGTGTGCAGACTTCTCCTGTGGGTGCAGGACAATCTCCGGTCGATAAGGGCGATACACCTGCCAGGTGTGTCCAACTCAGCGTGGGACATTCTCTCCCGACAGCTCAGAATGGAGATTGAATGCTCAAGTGGTGGAACAGATCTGGGAGAAGCTGGGACGAGCTCGGGTCGACCTCTTCACTACACAAGCAACGACCCACTGCCCTCTGTGGTTCTCATTGGAGACAGGAGGGGGCCCCCTAGGTGTGGACGCCTTTGCTCACCCATGGCTGCAGGAACTGCTGTACGCCTTCCCCCCACTGCCACTTCTTCCACTGACACTGGAGAAGATTCGCCCAAGTCCTCCTGATCGCCCCCCGGTGGCCGAGACAGTTGTGGTTTGCGGCACTGGCACAGATGCTCAGCGCAGAACCCCGGCAGCTCCTGATACGCAAAGGACTTACTGAGTCAAGCGGAGGGACTTCTGTGGCACCCCAACCCAGCACAGCTGCAGTTAATCCCTGCCTCGCTGACCTTGGAATCTCTGGGACTGCTCTCACCTGGTTCTCCTCCTACCTCAGCGACTGGTCCTACCAAGTGACATGGCGAAGTTCCTCATCCACCCCCCAACCTCTCCTCACAGGCGTTCCCCAAGGCTCTGTCCTGGGCCCGCTCCTGTTCTCTCTCTACACTCGCTCTCTGGGCCCCCTCATCGCATCCCATGGCTTCTCCTATCATTTTTACACAGATGATGCCAAATCTTCCTGTCTTTTCCCTCTTCTGACCCTCTCATCCCCTCTCACTTCTCTTCCTGTTTGTCTGCTATCTCTGCCTGGATGCACTCGCACCACCTCAAGCTCAACCTCTCCAAATCGGATCTCCTCTTTTTTCCCCGACTCTTCCTCACCTTCTGCTGACCTCCCCATCTCGATCCCCTTGGAATCCACCACACTCTCTCCTTCTTCTTCCGCTAAAAATCTAGGAGTCACCCTCGATCCTGCGCTCTCCTAC
Organism: Amia ocellicauda; assembly: GCF_036373705.1. Lineage (NCBI taxonomy): Eukaryota > Metazoa > Chordata > Actinopteri > Amiiformes > Amiidae > Amia > Amia ocellicauda. The sequence goes on along the minus strand of NC_089855.1, from coordinate 47,829,266 downwards.
ACCCAGCACATCACCACGCTGACACGTACCTGCAGATTCTTCCTGAGCAACATACGCCGGATTCGTCCCTTCCTCACCGACTACTTGACTCAGCTACTCGTCCAGTCACTGGTCCTCTCCCGCCTGGACTACTGCAACTCCCTCCTGGCCGGCCTGCCTGCATCCACTACCCGCCGCTCCAGCTCATCCAGAACTCTGCGGCTCGTCTGGTGTTCTCTCTGCCACGATTCGCACATGCTACTCCACTAGTCCGCTCCCTCCACTGGCTCCCGATAGCGGCATGCATCCAGTTCAAGACTTTGACCCTCACCTACCGCTGTCTCGAATACACTGCACCAAGCTACCTTCAGTCACTCGTCTCTCCATACATCCCCTCCAGATCACTGCGCTCCTCCAGTGCCAGAAGACTAACTCTGCCTCCTCTCCACTCTCCTTCCTCCAGAGCCGCTCCTTCTCATCCCTGGCCCCTAAGTGGTGGAACAACCTGCCCACTGAAGTCAAAACAGCAGAGTCCTTGACCTCATTCCGGCGCTTATTTAAGACGCATCTTTTCCGACAGTACTTGTAATATTAGTCCTCTATCCCTGCTAGATAGCACTTCACAGTTTTATTATGCTCCTCACGTTCTTGATTGTTTTCCTCCTTGCTCCCTTTCCCGTAGCCCTCGTCTGTAACCCTACATCTTGACAGCACTTAGCTTTCACCGTCCAGGATGTAGGAAGTCTCTTGCTGTACTTGTGTAAATTGTAAATTGGAATTTGTAAAATGTATTATTTTGAATTGCTGTTTTAGCTAAATTGAATTTGTAATGATTGATGCCTTGTACTTCACTGTATTTTTGCACTTTGTTTGCACTTATGTTGTAAGTTGCCCTGGATAAGGGCGTCTGCCAAGAAATAAAAAAAATAATAATATAAGGAGGCCTCAGCCTCCCATTAGAGGAAAAGAGGGATGGAGAGTTGGGTGTGGGAGGAAACCTGCCCAGTGTTAGGTGTGTTTTGTTTGAGCGTGTATGTTTGTTCTTCTTGCATAATGAAGACCAGAGGGGTGCACTACGAAGCGAGGTAATTGCTTATCCAGATAAGTTCAGGAGTAACTTTGTGAGGTCGGGTGTAACTTCTCGGTTAACCCGCACTATGAAAGGTGGATAAGTTTCACCAGAGGCCTGCTGTCATGGCAGTATACGCGGCATCTCTACACTGCTCCAGCAGGGTATGTTCGTGGTTAACTCGATGTTATTCTATATAAGCACCGCCCCTCCGCTCACAATCTTGTTGGGAAAAATGCCGGGACATTTGGAATACCCAATCTACATTGCCGCACGGATTGTGAGAGGCTCACAATTATTAGGTGGTGATTTTCTTACAATGGCAGTATGTTAAAATGGCCTGAATTCCTTTGTCAGATGACATGCGATCACCATTTAATGGTGACCAGTCTGGAGGATAGGTGTCCGGGGTCGGTGTGTGATTCACGCATATTTCGGGAATCCACTCTTGGTCAGAGATTTGAACAAGGTAAGACAACCACAACCCTATATTTCACACATCATGCTGTATTTCTTTCTATCGTTCAAAGGGCGTTTTGATGGCCTGCTGCTTGGGGACAGAGGCTACCCGTGTCTGCGTTACCTGATGACCCCCTATCCTGACCCACAAACAAGGGAACAAATAAAATATAATGTGGCTCACAGTAACACAAGGGTCAGGATAGAGATGACATTTGGGGTCATCAAAGCACGCTTTGCTTGCCTGCAAGGCTTACGGGTGTGTGTGGGGGCATGTGAGGTTGTGGCAGCATGTGTGGTGCTCCATAACATTGCCACTATTAGAAAAGAAAGGATGGTCACTGTATAGCAATGGTCAATGTATACCAATTTTGTCATGTTCCAATTTTTCGATTTCCAGTTTAAGTTTCTTTATCTGTAGCCTTTTTTTCTGGCAGTCGAGCTCAAGCATATGCTTATAGAGCGAGCGCACATTGTCAGATCCAGCCTACACAGCAAAACACATTGAGAGAACGAACATGACATGCAGGATTCGACATCATTTGTGTTACATATTGTCAGTATGAATACTTATTTTAATAGCAAAGAAAAAGCTACCCTTTGTGTTCTCTGTGAGGCCTTAGAGGAGGTAGCCATGGGTGGTTGATTTAGCTCCTCCTGAAAGACAATAATGCGACTGCCAACTGACCTAAGCTTTCTCTTGAAGGTTTAATCTCATTAAATAGATGTATGACTGGAAATATCAGCTCATGACAATTTGCCATACATAGCCTAGTATTAGCCTATATTAGTCACAGTTAAACAGACATGAAAGTACAAGCGATTAAATGGGTCAACCTGGATGTGTGTGTCAGACACGGCTGACATGGTCTCCTCACCGAAGTCCTCCTGAAAAACAATTTAAGAGAAAAGCTGTTAAATTGTGTCAACATATCAGCATTGATAAATCCACTAAACTCCTCAATTATTTCCACACTTACCTCTACCTGAGAGTCAGATGAGGGACATGCTGGTGGCTGGAGCAGATCAATAGTATCCCCCTGAACTGTACATAAGACAGGCATGTGAACTACATACAATTATTTTAAACTGGGCAATGAAAACAATTGATATGATATTACCCTGTACATAAAGGGTGGACATCAAGCTGCCACTAGGGTCAGAACTGACTGCCCCCTCCACCCCCTCCATTATGGGTCTTCCTCTATTGTTCGCCAGTGCCAACTCCTCTGCCTGTGAAAATGTAGCAGGAGGAGCCCTCCTCCAGTTTTCACTTTGTCAGCCTTTTTTCTGTTTGCTGTGAACACATGAATAGGCTATTATAAGTGTAGGCTACACACCACATCTGTACTGTGTATTAATGAGGAATATTATTAATACACACCACCTGATAGAATATTTTTATATTTCATACGGACTTGTTGCAGGTGCGTTTCCACCGGGGCTGCAGCTGAAATGATTGTTAGAATGACGTTATTCTGAACACAATGGCATTACATTCATACAGGCAGCCCTACAGCCTGGGTGCTTTAGGGAGTAGATCTTAATTCATTAACAGTGAGTAACGGGTCAATTTCAGAGATGTAGCCCATGTGTAGGCTATAACTGAAGTATCCTAAGTGTCTTCACATATTTAGATAGACTATTTTACTCAATCATATTACAAATAAAAGAAGAGTCTGTAAGACAAAATAGAGAACATATGACAAGAATACTGTTCTTACGAATTGACTCTGTCGGCAATGCGCTGCCAACAAGCCTCCCTGGCTGCCACAGTGTTACATTGAGCTGCTAACCTTTCTTTAAACCCTCATATCCTGACATTATCAGCTGCATTATTCTGGGCCGAGCCATTGTGCAAAACCTCAGACTGCGCTGCCGAACATACCCCTTTTACGTGAACGCGCACTCCAGCTCAGTCACACCGAGTCAACTAACCGACATCTTAACCACCGTCGCAGTGCCGGTTAACAGCAGTTTAGGCAATCAGAGTTTGTCAACCCTGACTTTCCTTGATAACCCCTAGTTAAATCTGAGTAGGTTAAACTCCCTTCATAGTACAGCCCTCAGGTCCATCCTGTGTATTATTCTTTGAGTTTGGTGTTTTTTTTTTGTTGGCCCTCGTGCCAGTTTATTGTGTTTATTTAATAAAAGTCCTGTTTTGTACCTGCGGCCTGTCTCTGAGCCTCCATTCCTGGCCACCCCGCAACAATGGTATAAATGGTTTATGTATGTGCTTTGTAATGTTTCATACTGTTCTCAGTGTATTTTTAAACAAAATAACCAATTGATGTGATTTATTTTTTAATTTTGTATTGCTTTGTCAGGTCCATAGATTATGCAAAATATTATTATTAATAGTGATATGGAGGTTTTACCATTAGTGTTTTCAGAGTCTTTGTAAACAAAATTATTGTTTTTAATTTAAATTGTTCACCCTGCTATACTAGGGATGTTTGAGTCACATTTGTATATGTGCTTGTTCTGACATTCTTCCTATTTTACTTTACATTAAGGATTTTCAGCCTGTTATTCATAGGTTATGCAATAAATAAAGTATTTAATAATAAGTGAAACCTTTTAAGTGTTAGAGTAAAATTTTGTATGAAAATGTGGAATTGTTTAGTGTGGTTTATTTACGTACATTGCAATGTTTCTTGAACGCAATAAGTCTGCTATTGTTTTCCTAATATCTGAGTTATTGATTTAATGGTAAAATAATGGTCATTAAACCTGTGTGAAATACTCTCTCATTTAATACTGTGTTATGTTACCTGTATGGGGTTAAATTGACCTGTTGATAGAAGGTTTTGTAGAACCGTGTGGGAAATAAGTGGAGAAGTCGTGGAGACAAAGCAAACAGACCTTTAATCGAGCCGCTCGGAAGCTCCACGTCAGGAATAATTCCTTCAGTGAGACTTAATGTTTACAGACATGAGTACAACTTTATAGGAAAAATGAAGTAACATCTTATGGCTGTTCATCCAATCAGAAGATACAAAAAGCAGATGTCCGTCTTTGATGTGCACTAGGAAGATGCGATCCCATGGTCGTCATTTACCTAGTGTCAATCGCCCATTAACAGAAACAATTCCTGCCTATCTTGAGAAACGATTAAGTCGTAAACAAATTCACAGCAGACAGCTGTAGGCTATTTCAGCACTGTGTAATCTTTCATTACTGACAGGAGTTTCTAACAAATCGACCTTGTTGACCCTTTACTTGTCCTGCTAAATCTAATCTGCTCTGTCTGTATACAAACTACTTCTAATGCTAGTATTAATATAAAACATTATATAATTATCACAAAACACTTTCTTCAACATCCTATACAGAGTCTTCAGTTTGCAGAGCATCAATAAGGTATAACTAGAGTTCACTTTTTTAAGTGGTAAATTACATGAAATCTATTGATATGCTATTAAGTACTCTATACACTATATAAATGTTTGACTTGTTTGGAATGGAACACCTTTCTGGTACAACACAACCTCAAGGTGAGTACACAACAGTATGACATACAAGGGTAATTACACAAAAAAGACTTTGTAATCCTTAGTTACTTATTGAAAGCAGAGTTGATATCAAGTTACTGTAATTTCAGAAATGTGGGTGTTACATAGACTTTACAGGAAACATGTGTTTAGTGTTATTTTAGTACACTATTGTACAATGTGGTAGAGATACTGAATTACTAGTGTTGCACAGATACACAGACCAGTTTGGTTGGTTTTTGAATCACACACATTTCCCACTCCCCTTCTCAGTATGTCAATGTATCACTTATTTCTTTATCTTTCAATAGAACATTTAGTGCAATCCAGGGTAAAATTAATATACCGAAGCCTAAAAAGGTCACATGGTATTTTACAGTAAAGAGCACAGTAAAATACAAGCAATTGTACTACTCCCGTGGAGTGTAGTAACATACTGTAATGTGTGCAGTACTTTACTGTAAATTATACTCTGTGAATAATTAAGGTTCTTTAGCGGTTCCATTTTGAACCTTGCCTCCACTGCTCTCACTCTCTTACCTTCCATTGACTGTTTTTCCCATCTGTCCATCAACTGTGCTACCTCCTCTTTGTTCTCCTCCCTCGACTCTCTCTGTCCTCTCATGTCTCGTCCTGCCCGTCCCTCGCCTCCTCAGCCTTGGATCTCTTCCGTTCTCCGCTCAACCAGATCCAGTCTGTGTGTCGCTGAACGGAAGTGGAAGAGGTCCAAACTCCCAGCTGCCCTCGACCTCTACCTCTCTCTGCTGTCTACGTTCTCCTCCTAACTCACCTCAGCCAAGAAGTCTCACTTCCAATCACTCTTCAAATCCACTGTCAACAACCCCCGCAAACTCTTCTCCACTTTCTCCTCCCTCTTCGCCCCCCTCTTCCTCCTACTCCTCCTCCTCCCTCTGCTGATGATTTTGCCTCCTTCTTCTCCTCCAAGATTGCAGACATCTGCAAGCTCTTCAACATTCCCCCCTCCTCTCCCATCACACCCAAACCTCCCACCGATCAAGCTTCCTTCATTCTCACCTGTATCAGACATATGCCCTGGACCCTCTCCCTTCTCGCCTCTTCCAAGCGACCACTCCTGATCTTCTCTCCTTCATCTCCTCCCTCCTCAACTCCTCACTCCTCTCTGGCTGTTTCCCCTCTGCATTTAAACAAGCTGCTGTCATCCCACTCCTCAAGAAACCAACCCTTGACACCACCTCTCCTTAGAACTACCGCCCTGTCTCCCTACTCCCCTTCCTCTCAAAGACTCTTGAGCGGGCGGTCCACCGTCAGCTCTCTGACTTTCTGTCCCAACACTCACTCCTTGATCCTCTGCAATCCGGCTTCCGCACAGCTCACTCCACTGAGACGGCTCTCCTGGCTGTCACTGACTACCTCAGCTGTGCTCGGGCGCCTCCCTCTCCTCAGTCCTCATCCTCCTTGACCTCTCCTCAGCATTTGACACCATTGATCACTCCATCCTGCTCTCCTGCCTTGCTGACCTTGGAATCTCTGGGACTGCTCTCACCTGGTTCTCCTCCTACCTCAGCGACCGGACCTACCAAGTGACATGGTGAGGTTCTTCATCCACCCCCCAACCTCTCCTCACAGGCGTTCCCCAAGGCTCCGTCCTGGGCCCGCTCCTGTTCTCTCTCTACACTCGCTCCCTGGGCCCCCTCATCGCTTCCCATGGTTTCTCTTACCATTTTTACACAGATGATACCCAGATCTTCCTGTCTTTTCCCTCTTCTGACCCTCTCATCCCCTCTCACTTCTCTTCCTGCTTGTCTGCTATCACCGCCTGGATGCACTAAAACCACCTCAAGCTCAACCTCTCCAAATCTCCTCTTTTTTCCCCGACCCTTCCTCACCTTCTGCTGACCTCAGGGGCGCCGTATAGGGGGGAAAAGTTAGGATGATTCTAAGGGCCCATGACTGAACATTATTAGAACATTAGGTAAAAAAAAAAATCAACATTAAATTATTAACCTATCCACCTATCCTATTCTCTTTTCTTGTTTTTGGCAAGAAGAAAACATCCAGAGAGTTTCTGTATTGTTCATTTTGCGTCCCCCCCCTCCTCCACATGAAATGGTTCAGTCCTGTCCCCAAACCAGGCGCGAACGGGACTTGCTAGCAGTGAATTGCGAGTGAGGAGTGTTGGTGGAGCATCAATGTCTCAACTTACTAAAGAAAATCTGGTTTCCTAAAACGAAAAGAAAGAAAAGAAAGACAGGAGAGACAAAAGAAAGGGCGACGGTATATCACCCAATTTTTCAAAAAGGAAGGTGTCACACATGTATCGCAGGGCTTGGGAACAGGGGACCCAGTGGCGGTGCTGGTAGAGGTGGTCAGACAGGCGTGGGTTGGATACTGGCAGAACAGGGCAATCAAGGGCAAGGCAGAGACGTGGTCGTGGTCACAGGCGAGGGTCAGGCAATCAAGCAAACAGAAAAGCAAGGGAGAGACAGAGTCATGGTCGGGAAGTCAGGCAAGGATTCGAAGAGTCTAAGGCTAGACCAGGCTCAAGGAGAATGCTCAGAAATGTAGTGTGAACTGACGAAACTTCACCTAGACTGAGGGAAGTGAGGGGATTATAAAGGGAACAGAAACTAGGTTGGGAGGTGCAGGGCGAATGGGAGCCGAGGGTGATAACAAGAGTGCACAAGGGAGTAGAGGAATGTTAATAGGATGATTGAAAGATGAGAGCAGGGAGAAGTGATAGAAAAGCCAGGGAAATGGCGGCCTCTAGCGGGGATAGAGGGTGACTGCTTGGGAACCATGACAGAAGGTGGGTCTGGTCCGTGAGTGGTGGAAATGAACCTGTTAGCTTAGTCCATAGTGATATAGGTTACTTTTCCTCCCCTAACATTAGTTACTTAATATCTTCACATAATTTTCTGAGTGTTTACATTTTGTTCCTCTTTTAGCCGACATTCCAAGCTATTGATACTAAATCAGCTGTCCCTGCCCGGTGCCAGGCCCAACAGATGCCGCTTCAGGAACAGCAGCCCTGTCTGCCCATGCCCATACCCCTTGACCAGCCCTACTGCTGGCTGAAGAAGGAGGTGGGTGGGTGCAGGGGGTCCTTGGGATTTTTTTTTTATTATGACTCACTCAAATTATTTTTTCACAGAATGATCATTTTATGAAACAAAAACAGCCCACTGATTCTTGAGACATGGGACAAAACAGGGTGCAATATTTAAAAAATTAAACCTTGTACTCAGACAAATTAAACTACATGTATGTGTCTAACATGTACTAAGCTACTGAGCTACGCTTTGATACAACCTCCCATCTTTTCTCTTTTTTATCAAAACGTGCTTTTTACTTTGCCATCACTTATTTTGTGTCAACACCATCAGACACCATAAACACAAATGATTGTTTACTCACATTATGCTAGACCTTTAAGAAGTATAGTAAACACTAATTTTCACCTAGGCTGACAGAGGCCATACAATATGTGTGTATATTATATAGATGTCCATCTGTGTTTTTTTAATTGGGCTATGTAATAGAATTTTAACTTTACCTTTAACAGCAAACAAGATGTTTTTAAGATTTCAAACACATTCTCATGTTAGGAGACAGATTACATTTTCAAATATGACCAACAATTCCTCAACAAATATGAAATATTATAATGAAATATTATCAAAATATTCATCTGACGGTGGTGACAAAAACCTGAATTTGTAGTCATTGTATCTATCAAATACATTGAATCAGTCAATTACTGCATTAAAACAACCATGCAGTGAGTATGCTATTGTTTATAAGCCTTTTAATCAAGATTCACATTTAAGTATTTTGAGATTTATCATTGGAACACAATTGACACATTAGGCATTTCTTTCCTAACAAATGGAGTTCATGTAGTAGCCATTTTGTTTTTTCTGTTGATGCTAGATGCTAATAGAACCTACTTCAGGAGGATAACATTATCTAAACATTTCAAATAACTTCCTCAGAAAATTGGAAGAGGGTGTTGACATATCATGGTTGTGACACAGGGAATATTAACATTAAGATTTTAAATATTCTAAAACTATTAAACTGCCCCTGATATTGCCTGAATTTATTACATTTTAATGAATGTCTGACGGTGTTGACAAAGTGGGGACACAACTTTGAAACCTTTTGAAACGCATGTGTTGTTGAAAAACAACCTTGCTCTGATATGAGATAGTAGTAAGTGTTGCCTTTGATGAAACAAGCTCTTTTAATCCTTACAAAAACATTTGTATCAATTTCATTGCATATGAATGATTGAACCCTTCTCTGCAGACACAGTTTTAGATATAGTGAGAAGTGCCATAGATTTATTAAATTAAATGACATTGAAGGGGAAAATTTTGTTAAATACATTCTATTATTAATCCCTCATAACATCTACAATTAAAAATATTCTCATTTTTAAACCTAATAGCAGTTACAATTTCTGGACGTGTTTTGTCCCATGTCTCAAGAATCAGTGAGCCTATAGTCTGTACCGGATGCTGGACAGTGTGAAGCATCCAGTGACTCGGTCTGTATAAGTGACAGCCATGTTGAAGTGATTATGGCCAAGGTACGTCTCCATGGCTTAGATACAGACTGAAAGATGGTCGTTTACTGCCATCTAGTGGTGGTGATGCGCAGGTACTGCAGGTAATTTGGGTCAATATTCTGCAGGATATTCTGCTGTATCATTTTTTCCGTGGTGCATGCAGTTCATTTAAGTCAACAAAATGGTAGTAACTGAAATTTTGGTTATGATGTTATTACAAATGGTAGTATATTATAGCATATATTATCATATTCGTTATACACTCTTCAGAGCCAGGACCCTTTTCAAGTGATACAGTTTTGTCAGGATGGAGCAAATGAGAGAAGGTGCACAGAAAGAGACAGACAAAGTGAGGATGTTGAAAAACAAGCTGTAGATATGAGGGGCCGTTCAATTAAAAAATAACAGAAGAAAGAAATCATATAGCAGAAAAAATGTCACTGCAAAAAATATATATACTGAAGTCCCGTGGTGGAGATGTTGGGCTGGACATGAGCCGAATGAGGGGGACATTGATGTGGATATTCATGCACAGGCATTAATGAAGATACCACTCATGAAGCCTAAATGTACACTCTGAGGCTAGTGTATACGTTGCTCGCTATATTTTATTGTATGCTGTAGTTTATTATTAATAGGCTATGCTTTTATCATGTTGGTGTTTTAAGAAGAAGGGTCATTATTACCCAAGGTGGCGGACTCAAAATCTCACTGACAGAGAATTAAAGATGGATGATGGGAAATCTAGTGCATCAATGTGTTCATTTCTGTGGTGTAGGGTCAGTCCCTGAGTCCTGATACTGACACACCATTCAATACAGAGCAGCTGTGTCCACGCTATTAATCCCATTATAATTGTTCCGTCTACCCTGAGACTGTTCAACACAGGGAAATATATATATATATATAGTATAATAAAAATTGTTGTATTGAATCACATCACAATTCATTTCGACACTACTATGTCTTCATCAGGTAGCCTACCTAGTGTCAAAATCTGTACATAAGAAATAACATCCACACATCGGGACCGAACCCGCAATACTGAACTCACAGCGCTGCTCATAACCGCCGCGGCACAGACATGAGGGCTCATCTGACACTTGATTTAAGTGCCTACAGCCGCCACAGACAGGGGTCCTGCTTAGTTGTATATGATTGAATTATTGGAATCTCCAATTAATGTATTAATTCAGTAAAAAGCAACAAAATGTGTGTACATATTTATATAGCCTACCTATTTGTACATGTACAGTGAGGGAAAAAAGTATTTGATCCCCTGCTGATTTTGTACGTTTGCCCACTGACAAAGAAATGATCAGTCTATAATTTTAATGGTAGGTGTATTTTAACAGTGAGAGACAGAATAACAACAAAATAATCCAGAAAAACGATTTTCAAAATAGTTATAAATTGATTTGCATGTTAATGAGGTAAATAAGTATTTGATCCCCTATCAATCAGCAAGATTTCTGACTCCCAGGTGTCTTTTATACAGGTAACGAGCTGAGACTCTCTTAAAGGGAGTGCTCCTAATCTCAGCTCGTTACCTGTATAAAAGACACCTGTCCACACAAGCAATCAATCAATCAGATTTCAAACTCTCCACCATGGCCAAGACCAAAGAGCTGTCCAAGGATGTCAGGGACAAGACTGTAGACCTACACAAGGCTGGAATGGGCTACAAGACCATCGCCAAGCAGCTTGGTGAGAAGGTGACAACAGTTGGAAGAAACACAAAATAACTGTCAGTCTCCCTCGGTCTGGGGCTTCATGCAAGATCATGGAGTTTCAATGATCATGAGAACGGTGAGGAATCAGCCCAGAACTACATGGGAGGATCTTGTTAATGATCTCAAGGCAGCTGGGACCATAGTCACCAAGAAAGCAATTGGTAACACACTACGCCGTGAAGGACTGAAATCCTGCAGTGCCCGCAAGGTCTCCCTGCTCAAGAAAGCACATGTACAGGCCCGTCTGAAGTTTGCCAATGAACATCTGAATGATTCAGAGGAAAACTGGGTGAAAGTGTTGTGGTCAGATGAGACCAAAATCGAGCTCTTTGGCATCAACTCAACTCGCCGTGTTTGGAGGAGGAGGAATGACCCCAAGAACACCATCCCCACCATCAAACATGGAGGTGGAAACATTATGCTTTGGGGGTGTTTTTCTGCTAAGGGGACAGGACAACTGCACCGCATCAAAGGGACGATGGACAGGGCCATGTACCGTCAAGTCTTGGGTGAGAACCTCCTTCCCTCAGCCAGGGCATTGAAAATGGGTCGTGGATGGGTATTCCAGCATGACAATGACCCAAAACACACAGCCAAGGCAACAAAGGAGTGGCTCAAGAAGAAGCACATTAAGGTCCTGGAGTGGCCTAGCCAGTCTCCAGACCTTAATCCCATAGAAAATCTGTGGAGGGAGCTGAAGGTTCGAGTTGCCAAACGTCAGCCTCGAAACCTTAATGACTTGGAGAGGATCTGCAAAGAGGAGTGGGACAAAATCCCTCCTGAGATGTGTGCAAACCTGGTGGCCAACTACAAGAAACGTCTGACCTCTGTGATTGCCAACAAGGGTTTTGCCATCAAGTACTAAGTCGAAGGGGTCAAATACTTATTTCCCTCATTAACATGCAAATCAATTTATAACTTTTTTGAAATGAGTTTTTCTGGATTTCTTTGTTGTTATTCTGTCTCTCACTGTTAAAATACACCTACCATTAAAATTATAGACTGATCATTTCTTTGTCAGTGGGCAAACGTACAAAATCAGCAGGGGATCAAATACTTTTTTCCCTCACTGTACTCAGCACAGCTATAGTCTGGATTGAAGTAACTTGAAGTTCTGCAATGCATTGAGGACAGCAATGGGATTCTGCAGTCAGGAAAAATCTCACTTGACACAGAGGCAGCCAATATCAGAGCCTTAAAGGAAGAAATGCAGGCTCTTAGAGATGATGGGAGTCTCTCCTGTCTGAGGACACACTGATTGCCACGCAAATGGATGTTGCGCCTAAATTTAGCAAGGAACATAGCAGCCTGAGGACAAGGAAGAGGTTCCATGAGGAGACCTCTCAAAAGGAGACTGCTCAGGACAGGGCAGCAGTGGTGTTTCGGATGCTATGGACAACATCATAAGCGACTTGGACACTAGGATCCACACCACTGCAAGGAAAAAGTCCCTTCTGTGTGCCAACCACTGATTGTGAAGGATTCCAGAGATCTTACACTGCAAACAATGCACCTCCACATTTAAGTTAAAATATACCAACTTTGAGAGAAAATTACTTATAATAAGGGAAATGATCTGCCAGTGCAGTGAGAAAATGCCACTTGGTGAGCTTTCTTGAAATAAAACAAAATGGCTAACCGACTAGAAAACTCCAAAATCTTGAAATAAGTAAAAAGGGACCAATTCTAAGCATTTCTGTCAAGAATTAAGTAAGAGTAGTATGAAAAAAAAAGAATGGTTCTCTTAATATTTAAGAATTTCTAAAAACAAGGTTTATAATGAAGAAACAAGCAAAAAGAGCTCAAAATAAGACTAGAACTAGAAATATAGTCTTGATTTTTGCACTTTAGCTTGTTATATTTAATTATAACTTACAAAGCTCGATTATAGTTTAAAAAAATTCTTAATGAGAATAGTTTCTAAATAAGAATCTAAATAAGATGATAAATTGCACATGAAGTCATTTATTCACCTCAATTTAAACGTCTTAGACCATGTTGCTAGATCATTATACTGCATTATACTACAGCCTTTGCAACAGTAGCTAGAACATGCGAAGACAAATAACAAACCAGAGGGTAACAGAGGACCAAGGCATTCTCAAGGCATGCTTCTTGACATCCTCTTATTTAACCAAATGAACGTATCTGGAACATATTAGGAAAAGTCCTCTGAAAAGTGTCCCAACTGTACTCACAGACTAGCTAATCTTGTTCCACTTGCCATAGCTTTTCTGTAGGATGGGGTTGTGTCCCTGTCATGAATGGCATCTCGCAACACTTCTTTTTATAGGACAGAGAGCAGAGTTGTAATGTCTGCCTAGGAGCAGGACAGGCGAACCCAGGTGCGGAGAGGCAAAGAGGAGTCGAAACAGGTGAGGGTCGAGGGTCGGTAAACAGGATTCGTGGGAAAAGGCAAAAGAGTCGTCAAGGGGGACAGGCAGGATTTTAGGTGATCATTCAAACAGTGCAGAAGAGGAAATCCAGGATACATTAGTCGGGGCAGGCAAAGCAGCGGTCAGTAATAGGGTGCAGGCAAAAACAGGGAAACACACTTAAAAATGACACGAGGAAAGTCAAGACTTAGCCCCAAATGCCATGAACAAGGGGTTTATGTACAGAGTGAGACAGGGTACAGGGATGTGAGCTGCTGATCCAATGAGAGTGGAGGTGAATGTTGCAAGTGCACGTGGTGCTGAGGAATGTCAATTGAATGATTGATGCTGGGGAATGAGAAGGACAGGTTAGCATTTGGGGGATGACGTCCTCTGGTGGCGAGCAGTGGAATTGTGAAGTGGGGATGACAAGAGTTGAGATGCAGTTCGGGCAGGTCATGCGCAGGGCAGTAATATGCCATCACATAAAGGACTCCCTCATGCAGCTGGTTCCTGGGGAAGGTTGTAATCGGGTTGGTGCCAATAGCAACCATGCAGTTCCCTTCATCCACAATCAAGACAGGCAGGAAAAGTGCCTCCTCTTAAGGGACATGTTTGGGTCCTCAGAGGGATAATAAGAAAATGAGGAAATCAGAAAAGAAAGGTATAAGAGTAAATACTTTATATGTTCTATGCATCTAGAAGATTAATCAAAACAAGGTGAAGGACAGATCATTCAATATACACTCACCTAAAGGATTATTAGGAACACCATACTAATACTGTGTTTGACCCCCTTTCGCCTTCAGAACTGCCTTAATTCTACGTGGCATTGATTCAACAAGGTGCTGAAAGCATTCTTTAGAAATGTTGGCCCATATTGATAGGATAGCATCTTGCAGTTGATGGAGATTTGTGGGATGCACATCCAGGGCACGAAGCTCCCGTTCCACCACATCCCAAAGATGCTCTATTGGGTTGAGATCTGGTGACTGTGGGGGCCAGTTTAGTACAGTGAACTCATTGTCATGTTCAAGAAACCAATTTGAAATGATTCGACCTTTGTGACATAGTGCATTATCCTGCTGGAAGTAGCCATCAGAGGATGGGTACATGGTGGTCATAAAGGGATGGACATGGTCAGAAACAATGCTCAGGTAGGCCGTGGCATTTAAACGATGCCCAATTGGCACTAAGGGGCCTACAGTGTGCCAAGAAAACATCCCCCACACCATTACACCACCACCACCAGCCTGCACAGTGGTAACAAGGCATGATGGATCCATGTTCTCATTCTGTTTACGCCAAATTCTGACTCTACCATCTGAATGTCTCAACAGAAATCGAGACTCATCAGACCAGGCAACATTTTTCCAGTCTTCAACTGTCCAATTTTGGTGAGCTTGTGCAAATTGTAGCCTCTTTTTCCTATTTGTAGTGGAGATGAGTGGTAGCCGGTGGGGTCTTCTGCTGTTGTAGCCCATCCGCCTCAAGGTTGTACGTGTTGTGGCTTCACAAATGCTTTGCTGCATACCTCGGTTGTAACGAGTGGTTATTTCAGTCAAAGTTGCTCTTCTATCAGCTTGAATCAGTCGGCCCATTCTCCTCTGACCTCTAGCATCAACAAGGCATTTTCTCCCACAGGACTGCCGCATACTGGATGTTTTTCCCTTTTCACACCATTCTTTGTAAACCCTAGAAATGGTTGTGCGTGAAAATCCCAGTAACTGAGCAGATTGTGAAATACTCAGACCTGCCCGTCTGGCACCAACAACCATGCCACGCTCAAAATTGCTTAAATCACCTTTCTTTCCCATTCAGACATTCAGTTTGGAGTTCAGGAGATTGTCTTGACCAGGACCACACCCCTAAATGCATTGAAGCAACTGCCATGTGATTGTTTGGTTAGATAAGTGCATTAATGAGAAATTGAACAGGTGTTCCTAATAATCCTTTAGGTGAGTGTATATAGAAGTAGTTTAAGGTTTGTTCTTGTGTACTGCCTGGCATTAGCTTTCATACAGAAAAATGTTGCCTGGTCTGATGAGTCTCGATTTCTGTTGAGACATTCAGATGGTAGAGTCAGAATTTGGCGTAAACAGAATGAGAACATGGATCCATCATGCCTTGTTACCACTGTGCAGGCTGGTGGTGGTGGTGTAATGGTGTGGGGGATGTTTTCTTGGCACACTGTAGGCCCCTTAGTGCCAATTGGGCATCGTTTAAATGCCACGGCCTACCTGAGCATTGTTTCTGACAATGTCCATCCCTTTATGACCACCATGTACCCATCCTCTGATGGCTACTTCCAGCAGGATAATGCACCATGTCACAAAGGTCGAATCATTTCAAATTGGTTTCTTGAACATGACAATGAGTTCACTGTACTAAACTGGCCCCCACAGTCACCAGATCTCAACCCAATAGAGCATCTTTGGGATGTGGTGGAACGGGAGCTTCGTGCCCTGGATGTGCATCCCACAAATCTCCATCAACTGCAAGATGCTATCCTATCAATATGGGCCAACATTTCTAAAGAATGCTTTCAGCACCTTGTTGAATCAATGCCACGTAGAATTAAGGCAGTTCTGAAGGCGAAAGGGGGTCAAACACAGTATTAGTATGGAGTTCCTAATAATCCTTTAGGTGAGTGTATTTGTACTTATTATTGTAACCCACAGAACTGCTTGTAATCCCTGCAGCTGTGGCAGACACAAAACATGTTATTCGCACAGTATTTGCTAAACTATCTCCCCCTTCTTTGCCACAAATATATTATGTGTTGCACATCCTCGGACAATAACATTCCCACGAGGCATGACGTGCACCTGCTTGTGGGACACTGCAAAACTTTTTCTTTCCCAAACCCATTAACCAATGAATCATTACTATTATGTAACTACGTATCGGGACTGCCTCATAACTGTTGCTGAAGTTGTTTGTTAGACTGTATAAAGGCTATGTGAAACTTTCAATAAACTGAAGATAAACGAACGGACTACTTCTGTGTCTGTGCCTTTTTATTCCCAAGCGCTCGTCTCCTGCTGAACAGTCTCCCCTGTAGCTGAAATGCTGACTGGCCTGACTGCCTGATTCACTGGGGTCTGAAGGGTTGCTTCACCTGAAGTGTTGTACCTTAACAAGTGTAATATAGTTTGTCTGATCATGATCAACTATGCAGAAAATTATAGTACAGTTTGTCTATTTCCATTTGAAAGGTGTCACATACCTGTATTCCTTACAATGTCCATTTTAAACATGTAATATAGAAAAAGTCTAAGAAGTTTAAAACAAGTGAAAATGGGGGTGAGTTAAAAGCCAAAAGAAACCAGAATAAAATGCATGAATGTCTTTCTTGTTATTTTGTGATAATCAATTGTTATCGAGTATATCAGGTGACACAACCAGTCATAGGGCTAGATTAAATCAAAACTCTGACCCACCCGCTAATAACAAACTACAAACCTGTGCATCACAGTGGTTACATTTCTGATTAGAAGAAAGTGACATCTTACTAAAAATGAAGCCGCAACTGAGTACAGTTCTGTAGTTTTCTATTAGCGGGTGGGTCACAGTTTTGATTTAATCTGGCCCCTGGTCAGACGGTGCAACCAGCAAATTGATATTTTAAAACATCCATTTTCATTGCAACTGCCATGTTAAGTCATAAATATAGCTTTAACACCTTATACAATGTATACAATTTTACAGTTTTAAAAACTATTTTCTTACTCCCTATGGGAAATTGGATGCTTAAAGACATAAATAAGTGTCCATTTCTAAGAAATGTAATAAAAGAATTTAAAGGGAAATTTAGTATGTCTTATGTATTTTTGACAGTACAATGATTCATTTGTATCCAAATACATTTAAAAGTATTTTTTTTATTAATTAATATACAGTTGTGCCACCTGACATTTCTTGGGTGGTAAAATCAGAAATCTTATATAAAAAAAAAATCTTAAAAGCTATAAAACAAACAAGAATACACAGAGCACATTCTTGTGAACATACAAATGTATTTTACATCCATTTTGCTGTGCATTATTATTATTTTTTTCATTTTGAAAAGCTAATTTGTCATTGACCCACATGCACAATGAAGCAGAGCGAACAGGAAGCTGGGTGGATGACATGTGTGGCATGTTTCCCTGCTGTTTTGACACTGTGAACCGCGTTGGGCCGCCTAAATACACTGGCACCTGCTAGAGAAAATGCCCCCCGTCAAGAATCAGCAGAGACATCGATGGCCCAAAGTGATTTAACCCCTTAATTTAATTGCTAATTATGCAACGGAAATGACTGGCTAGGGGTAGATCAAATTATAACTGAAGATAAAATGATTTAAATGATTTGCATTGAATCACTGGAAGACTCTGATGTGCAGTTTGGACCAATATATGATAAAAACGAACTAGATGACACAATCCTGGTGCACATGGATGACAGTGTTCTTCCTGGGCAGGAATAAATACAAGTATGTTTTGTAAAATGTACTTCCCAATCTGTTTTAAACTACTCACTTGCAAAGTATTTGGCATACACTACCGGTCAAAAGCTTTAGAACACCCCCATTTCTAATTTTTTTATTGAAATTTAAGCAGTTCAAGTCCAGTCAACAAGCTGAAGTGGTAAAAAAGGTAAGTGGTAAACTGCCAGATGTTAAGAAAAAAGTTTGTTCCAAAAATTTAAAAATAATGTCCATTTCATAGTTATATACTGTGTTCCTACAGCCTCTTAAGCATTATTTGGCAGTGTTACACACAGCTCCTGTGCATAGAAGTGACACTGTATTCCTACAATGCACACATCGTTTGAAAGGTTATTCTCTTGGCTACCAGCACGTTTCATTCTCAAACACATCTGATTTACAGTTTCTGTCACCCGCCGTCATTCAGAGCCTGGGGGGTGAACGTGCAGTCTGCTCCGAAGGGGGGTCTCATTCAGACGGTCACAGATCACTCAGTTTCGATCGGAATTCCTTGCAAATAGATTTGTTTTGTTCAGAACAAGCTAACGATTAATCCAGTACATATTATTTGATGTTCTATCAAACACAGAGTTCAGATCCAATGATGTGAAATCACTCTGTATTAGTACACTGTAAACAGGTTTTGTTCATATGAAAACCATGAATACAATATCAATAATTATTTAAAGGTTTAAATGGTAGATTTAGACAAAATCAAGGAGTGTAATTTAAAAAAAAATCAGCCTAGTGAAAATCCATTAAGACTAGAGGTTCAATGGCCTGTTCAGAACCCAAATGTTTTACGCACTACAGAAAGTAACATTTTTAAATTATACCTTTATTGTTAGGATTCATGCAGTGACGTTGTGGAGGTCTGGGAGGCGACCACAGAACAGAGGCAGGGTCGGACACAAGGTAGAGTCGGGATCAGGCGGAGGCAGTGCTGGAGGCTCGGAGGGTGGAGCTGAGGAGGCCTCAGGAGGCGGAGCCGTGGAAGGCTGCGCTGCAGAAGCCGTTGATGGCAGAGTTGGTGACGCAGGCCCCGGGGACAGACGAGACTGGCAACGCAGACTCAAGGATCACGGTAAGCAGGACCAACTTGGGCTGAAGAGAGGCGGCCGGGCACTCGGGCTGGGCAGCGGCGGAGGCGGCCAGGACCTCTGGTTCGGTGGTGGTGGCCGGGATTGGGACCTCTGGTTTGGTGGCAGGCGTGGCCGTGACCGGGAACTCTGGCTGGGTGGCCGGAGCCGCAGATGGAAAGGGCACTGTGGGGGTGCCGCGTTCCTCTTCAGCTACTCCCACAGTGAAAGTCGAGCCACTCAACAGGAGAGCAGAGTCAATAAAAGTTACCAGGCTGCAGTCACATTTGCCAAAAGGTAGCAAGGAGGATATGGTCTCGTCCAGTCCAAAACGAAAAATGTCCTTAAGGGTCTAATCCCTCCAACCTCATCTCTCTGCCTCTCCCCTCCTCCTCCCTCCCCTCTATTCCACTCTCTGGGGTCCTGTGGAACTGCCACTCAGATTCCAACAAGGCCGACTTCATCTCCAACTTCGCCCCCCACCAGTCTCTGTATTTCCTACACCCAGCACATCACCACGCTGACACGCACCTGCAGATTCTTCCTAAGCAACATACGCCGGATCCGTCCCTTCCTCACCAACTACTCGACTCAGCTGCTCGTCCAGTCCCTGGTCCTCTCCCGCCTGGATACTGCAACTCCCTCCTGGCCGGCCTGCCTGCATCCACTACCCGCCGCTCCAGCTCATCCAGAACTCTGCGGCTCGTCTGGTATTCTCTCTGCCACGATTCGCACACACTACTCCACTGCTCCGCTCCCTCCACTGGCTCCCGATAGCGGCACGCATTCAGTTCAAGACTCTGACCCTCACCTACCGCGGTCTTGACCACACTGCACCAAGCTACCTTCAGTCACTCGTCTCTCCATACATCCCCTCCAGACCACTGCGCTCCTCCAGTGCCAGAAGACTAACTCTGCCTCCTCTCCACTCCCCTTCCTCCAGAGCCGCTCCTTCTCATCCCTGAACCCTAAATGGTGGAACGACCTGCCCACCGAAGTCAAAACAGCAGAGTCCTTGACCTCATTCCGGCGCTTACTCAAGACACATCTTTTCTGACAGTACTTGTAATATTAGTCCTTTATCCCTGCTAGATAGCACTTCACAGTTTTATTATGCTTCTTGTGTTTTTGATTTTTTTTCCTCCTTGCTCCCTTTCCCGTAGCCCTTGACTGTGACCCTACATCTTGACAGCACTTGCTTTCACCGTCCAGGATGTAGGACCTCACTTACTGTACTTGCCTGTGTAAATTGTAAATTGGAATTTGTAAAATGTTACTTAACTGTATTTTTGAACTTTGTTTTGCACTTATGTTGTAAGTCGCCCTGGATAAGGGCGTCTGCCAAGAAATAATAATAATAATAAAACTTCTGAACACTCCACCCCACACACCCTGGATAACTGAAGAGTAAGCAGAGCTTATCCAGATCTTTCATCTGGATAGACAAGGAATATGTAATTAGTGGCAGATATATCAAGAGGATTACATAAGAACATAAGAACATAAGAAAGTTTACAAACGAGAGGAGGCCATTCGACCCATTGTGCTCGTTTGGTGTCCATTAATAACTGAGTGATCCAAGGATCCTATCCAGTCTTTTTTTAAATGTTCCCAAATTTTCAGCTTCAACCACATCGCTGGGGAGTTTGTTCCAGATTGTGACGACTCTCTGTGTAAAGTAAGTGTCTCCCGTTTTCCATTTTGAATGCCTTGAAGCCCAATTTCCATTTGTGTCCCTGGGTCCGTGTGTCCCTGCTGATCTGGAAAAGCTCCTCTGGTTTGATGTGGTCGATGCCCTTCATGATTTTGAAGACTTGAATCAAGTCCCCCTGTAGTCTCCTCTGTTCCAGGGTGAAAAGGTTCAGTTCCTCAGTCTCTCAGTAGGATATTCCCTTCAGACCTGGAATAAGTCTGGTTGCTCTCCTCTGAACTGCCTCTAGAGCAGCGATATCTTTCTTGAAGTGTGGAGCCCAGAACTGTCCACAGTATCCAGATGAGCTCTAACTAGTGCATTGTACAGTCTGAACATCACTGCCCTTGTTCTCAATTCTACACTTTTGACAATATACCCTAACACTCTGTTTGCCTTTTTTATTGCTTCCCCACATTGTTTGGATGGAGAAAGTGAGGAGTCCACGTAGACTCCTAGGTCTTTCTCATGTGTTACTTCATCTAGTTCTATTCCTCCCATAGTGTAATTATAGTGGACATTTCTGTTACCTGCATGTAATAACTTGCACTTGTCTACATTGAATTTCATCTGCTAGGTGTCGGCCCACAACAGAATATTATCTAAGTCCCTTTGAATAGCCTGTGCTGCCGAGACTGTATCTGGTGAGCCACCTATTTTAGTATCATCAGCAAATTTGACAAGTTTGCTAACTATCCCAGAGTCCAGATCATTAATATAGATTAGAAAAAGCACAGGCCCTAGTACTGATCCCTGTGGAACTCCACTAACAACCTCACTCCAGTTAGAAGCGACTCCTCTAATCGACACCCTCTGTTTCCTGTACATCAACCAGTTCATAATCCATCTACTTACATTACTCTGAATGCCTACAGCTTCCAATTTGAGGATCAGTCTTTGGTGTGGAACCTTATCAAAAGCTTTTTGAAAATCTAAGTATATCATATCATATGCTTTCACATGATCTACAGCTGCAGCTGCATGTTCAAAAAATTCAAATAAGTTAGTAAGACATGATCTGCCTCATCTAAACCCATGTTGACTATCTCCAAGAATATGGTTTCATTAAGATGCTCTTCGATTTTCTGTCTAATAATTTTTTCCAACATTTTACAGGTGATGCAGGTGAGACTGATTGGTCTGTAATTTCCTGGCTCAGTTTTGTCCCCTTTCTTGTGGATTGGTATGACATTTACTGTCTTCCAGTCAGTTGGCACATCCCCTGTTCTAAGTGTCATTTGGAATATTTAGTTAGTGGCCTATAAATAATTTCCCTCATTTCTTTAAGTACTGTTGGAAATATACCATCTGGCCCAGGTGATTAGTTTGTTTTTAATTCTGCTAGTCCCTTTAGTACCTCCTCCTCATTTATCCTGATCTCTCTTAGGGTTTGACTGGACTGATTGTTAACCTGTGGCATGTCATCTGTTTTTTCTTTTGTAAAAACCTCTGTGAAAAACTCATTTAGAACATTTGCTGTATCTTGTTTGTTTTCCAAGATACTTAAATTTTTGCCCTTTATCTGTTTCACTTCCTCCTTTATTGACCGCTTGCTGTTGTAATATTAAAAAAAGCTCTTTGCATTAGTGTTAGCTCCAAGAGCTATGTTTCTTTCTATTTCTCTCTTTGCGTTCCTGATTCCTTTCTTAAGATCTCTTTGCAGCTCAACATATTCTATGTATTTTGTTTCATCTTGCAAATGCCTGGCAGGCAATAAAATATGCTGCCACCAATTGCATCAATGGTGGTTATATTATTGAGCAATGGCGTGATTAAATAATTACAATTTCCCCTCCACAGATTGAGACTTGCATTCACACATGTAATTCCATACCGACCACAAATAATGACAAATGGCCAATTCCAACACAATGTCTAAAGTCACATGTGCACTCAATTCCAGTTTTAAAAGTTAGTTTTAATTTGTATTTTAATTTACAAAAGTAGTGCACTCACCTGCAGTCTGCTCCTGTGAATATGGACAATTAAGCTCACATACAGAGATATTACACTGAAATCTACCAGACGTGGTTTTATGACAATAAATACACTTCTGGGAACAGTATAAGTTGTCCAGGAATCTACAATGGGAGCGTTTTACTTGCATTTGAAAGTAAAAAATAATGTTGTGCGAATACAATTTTTGAACTCTATAAGAAATACTACATTGACATGATTATGATTAGGGCTGAGTGATATGACTTAAAAATAATATCTCGAATTTTTTAGAAGTTTGGGCGGTCAATTTTCTTGTTTTTATCCAGTCAAGCTACAAAATAAGATCAATGACATTGAAACTACAAGTATTTCGTTAATCATTAAATATGCAAAACTAACAAATACCACATGCAGGCTGTCATGGTAAATATATGCAGAATGCAACACATTACAGTGCAAGTGTTGTGTGATTACTATTGTGTTATGTTGTTATGGGTATACACACACACACACACATATATATATATATATATGCACACACATATACACCGTATGATTTAATAATAATAATAATAATAATAATAATAATAATAATAATAATAATAATAATTTACTGTCACATAACAACAATAACACAAGTTAGTAATCAAGCAACACATGTGCTGTAAAATGGTACATAGATTCACCACATCCGGGTTTATGTATCTGCTACAGCACGTGTTAATACAATATAGTTAATAATCATCATCATCATCATCATCATCATCATCATTAAAACTGTTGTACCACTTCACCATCTTAATACAAAGAAAATGAAACTTTCTGCATCTGTTTGCGTTGCTTTTCAATTTATTAAAATGCAAACAAACTTTATTATTCTTTAATTTTATAGAAATTATATCAATCTAAATTAGCGGGGTGGGGGGTGCTTGCAGTTCAAGTTTAGCCCGGCAATGAGAGCTTGCGCATTAAAGTGTATTTTTGTTATTGTGGTTATTCTGTGTCAGTTCACTCTCCTCCATGTCTGTTTGTGTTTCTGATGCACGTTTCTTACCTGCATCCGGCACGTGTGAAGACCGGGAAGAACGCAAAGTGTCCAAATGACCAAAAATATTGCCGTAAAGAGTGGGATTTGCGACGCAATAAAATAAACGATAGAGCATAATATGAAACGATAGACGTTTTTGTATCGTCACATGATATATCGCACAGACATACTCCAAATGCCCCTTTCCAACACACACACAATTCTATGAATTAGTAATATCAAACAACAGTCATACCCAACTCCTGAGTGTCTGCAAGCTTGACTGGCAAAGAGCTGTACCCAGCTATTGGGCAGGATTAAATCAAAACTTTGACCCACCTCCCAGGGCTACTTTTAAAAAGTATTCCGTTACAGAATACTGATTACCTTGTTTTGAAAATAATCTGTAACCTAATCCAATACATTACTCCAAGTCAATAACGTAATCAAAATACTTTTAGATTACTTTTGGAATACTTTTTTCCCCCTTTATTAAAAAAACAAAAGCAGCTGAATTCAAGAAGTGAAACAAAATGTACTTCACATTCTAATATAGATGACGTATTGAAATTGTTTATTTTTATCCACAGTACAAACAATTAAAATGGTAATTATGATGTGCATGTTTAATTTTCTTGCATATTGTACTTTGCATTTTGTAGTGTATGCATTTTTAAACAAGTGAAACTGCATTTTGATACCCTTTACATTTTTACAAACCGATACAAATTCGACATATCAATAATGTGTTAATGTCAAAGGTGTATGTCATTCACTGTCATTGTAATGCAGGCACATGGTTTGTTTTCTGCTAATCAGTGATATGTGAAATGCATTTTCTTGAAAACTTAAACAGGTATCTTCTCTAAATTGTAACTACTTTAAATGCTTACAAAGTCTACAGTTTCTTTTGTTCTATCTGTGAAGATACACAGATCAAGCAACTTGCTATAACAGGGGATTTAAATGCATTGCATTTTTCTATCCATGAAAAATGCAGTCACTAGTTTCAAATCACCCAGCACCGAAAACACACATTGAAATCAATGCAATTAATGCGGTATTTTTTAAGTATCAATGAGTGTTATGCATCTTGTTTCTGCAATGAACACATTATTGATGTCTTACTTTCTTTTAGGTGATATCTATCAGTTTGTAAAAGTTTAAAGGTTTGACATGTGACGATCCTCTGTTAAAGAGCACAGCAAGGCACGGCACTGGACAAGTTTATTCAGTTTATGTGATATATTTTGTTTTAGACTATTAACACATTGTATGTTGTTATTTTGGTATTATATTAAGTATTTTATTGTTAAGATCACAGAACCAGCTAGGATGCACAGGAACTATTTGCAATTTACATGGATTTATCTTAAATTTGGATAGGATAATTATTTTGGTTATACTATGCCTATGTTGCCATTTTGCTTATTATGCTTTCATAAAAATATGTAATTATTAAAATGGTATTTATTATTTATTCGTATTTTTATTAAAATGCATATTTTCTACTCGCATGTCAAGTATAATTCTATTAAGGCTGCACACATTTAAAATATAAAATCTTACCGCCCAATGTTTGTTTTTTGAGATTTGAAGTTGAGTCCTTTAGAGACCGTATATTGTCCCATGGTGGGCACATTTTGCACTTTGTTCCATTTTCTTTGAAAGTTAACAATTGCCTGTACTTCAGTGAGTTAAATCCCTGTTAACACACAATGTTGCCACAACGTTGTAGAAACCTAATTTATGTTGGCACAACCTGGAAGAACTGTGTGTTACTTACATTCTGCTGCCTGTTGTACACGATGGCGCCGAACCAGCCGCTCTTTGGCTAGAGAGAGTAAATAAAAATTAAGTTGCAAAAATACTACATGTGGATCCCTTCAGATTTGCTCAATTTCCTTACACTTGTACACTTTCATGTAAATGATGTATAAGTAATCAGTAATCTCTTACTCTTTTTAAAAAGTATCGGTAATCAGAATACTTGTCTGCCAGGAGTAACTGTAACCAGAATACAAGTATCATAATTCTGTAATCTGATTAGGATTAGGTATTCCAATACTCCCCAAACCTGCAACCTCTTAATAGAAACTACAAACCTGTAAATTAAAGCGGTTATATTTATGATTAGAAGAAAGAAGCCGGTGGGTCAAATTTTTTATTTAATCTGGCCCATTATTTTCTTTATGCAAACCTTGACCCCAGCCCATCTGCAAGTGAGGGCCATTATAATGCAGTGTCCAGTTTGATATTAGGAAAGTTAATTTTTCCCTCTTCACATGTACCACCGCAACACAATGCAATAATATACCAGGCAGTCTCATAAGGCAACATAGACTCCGTTCACACTTATTAGGCCGGCCCTGGGCCGCCTCAAACTTAGTCCAGCTTTTTTCAGACTCCCCATTCACATTTGCGGTTTTAGGAGGCCTAAGACCCCGTTCACACTTGAGATTTGGGCCAGCCTAACTCATATGTGAACAGGGTCATAGATTTAGGCCGGCCCTGGGCCGGGTCAAAACTAGTCCCGCTTTTTGACCCGGCCTAAATCTTATGACCCGGCCTAAATTTAAATGTGAACGCGCCGGGCCCTGGGCTGGGTGGAAAGCATCAGCATGTGACGCAACTCAAGCCACGCACCCAGAGACACTGCTTCATCCCGCAGAATAAGCACAGAATAAAACAGGGTAAACACAGAGTTAACATAGAATAAACACAGAATGAACACGGGCACCGAAAACAGCTACACCGCTGCAGGACACACAGTATTGTCTCTGTATTTTTTGAATTTCATATCAATCTATAGCCTTAAATATACTGATACATTTCACTAGCTCACATCTTTATATATATTATAAAAGTCTAGACTAAGTAATGAGTTATAATGATGTAAACAGTTCAAACTACTCGGTTGATTAAAATAAAAGTATGTAGCTGGTAAACTTGCTATTGTTGTTTTCTTGTATGATTGAAGTCTGGAATTTAACAGCAAGCATTTCCCCCATGAAAATTGCATTGTGAAATTGTGAACAGGACCAGAACAGAACTTTATTAATTATCCAAATTTTGAAATATAATGATATAAATTTAACCGAAGCGTGTTTCCATTCAAATCAGTGCATTTTAATACGAGACCAGTGCATACACCTGTAAGCAGACCTAATGTCATGCGTCACTGGTTTGTTTGAGCAGATTTGTTTATTCCCGGCATGCATTTCGTTTAGGCCACCTTTTCACCCGCACATGTGACGCACTTAAGTGACACCAGTGACACTAGCTCAGCTATCTCAGCTGAATTCAGTGGCTTAAATGGGGCTTGGATAAGTGCGTCCAGCACTACATCAAGATGCCATGCTGGCAGTGAAGGGGTCCAAGGAGGTTGTAGCCGTCAAGCTCCCTTTAAAAACCGCACAGCCAGGAAGTGAGACCCAGGGGCTTGCCATCAATCCAGACATGACATGCGGAGATGGCCGCCTGATACACTTTGAGTGTGGACGGGGACTTGCCCTGGTCCAACAGCTCCTGTAAAAAATGGTGGGGCAATTAACCCGGTCATGAACCCCCGACTTGGCACCAGGTGTTAAACGTCTGCCAGCGGTAGGAATACTGCAACCTCATAGAGGGAGCTCTCGCCAACTGAATAGTGGCTACTACCATGTCTGACAGACCCCAGAGATCCTGCTCAGGGGCCAGGCCCAGACTGGAAACAGTAATGCAGAGAGGGGAGGGCCAATAGCGCCTCTACCCTCACTTTCAACAATACTAAGACCTTATACAGAGCGGTGTTGACAGGAGATCTGCTCGTATAGCCTCCGCTAAACACAGGAGCACTCACTGTCTGCCAACTAGCAACTAGAGGTGGGGCGATAGCAGCTCTACTCTGCAATAGTATACAAAGTGGAGCAACAAGAGACAGCTCCTGTGAATCACACTTGAACAGGGGCAGTTACCTCCTGCTTGACTACCACAGCAAGCTTCACTGTGGTTTAACACACAAGTAGGGCAAGAAGAGACTAGTTCTTGTGCCTTCACTTAACACAGGAGCAGTCACCTCCTGCTCAAGTAGCACAGCTAGGAGAAGGAGTGATGGCAAAGCTTAATAAGGAAATGGGGCAACAGGAGCCGAGCTCATGCACCCTCGCTTACCACAGGAGCAGCCACCTCCTGCTCGACTAGCACAGCTAGGAGCAGGGGAGACAGCAAGCTCTACTACGTGAAAAGTAGGACCCAAGGAGGAGTCAGAACTGCAGTCACCGACCTCTTTCTGGCGATTACTCAAGACACATCTTTTCAGACTGTAAGATTGCACTTATACAATGTTTTGTCATACTCTTGCCTTTGCATTACTAGCACTTGTATTGTTTATTTTGATTTCCGCTATGCTCCCTCTCTCTTAGCTCTTCACTTTGAAGTAACACCTTGTCTGCACTTATCAGCTTTTACATTCTAGGATGTAAGACCTTATATATTGTTTACTGTATATCTCATAGACACTTGTGTAAATTGTATTTTTGCACTTTTTCATCCTGGATAAGGGCTTCTCTAAGAAATAATATACAAATTATTCTAAATTACAAATACAAAACCGAAAATAATTGAGTGCATAAGTAATCCCAAACACTGATTAAATCTATTCTGATTTCAAGTCCAAGGGGGGTGAATACTTTTGAGAGCTACCCATCAGCAATGGGTGTGGCTGAAACGGCCACATCCACTAATTAGAAGGGGTGTCCACATACTTATGGGCATGTAGGGAACAAATTCCAGATAGTCCACTAAAATACTGACCAGATGGCAACCTTAATTGCCACAGACCTCTTCACTATTTTCCATGTTTGAGTGGTTAAACATGTTATTTTGGTTCTTAGTTATTTACAGAAAAAATAAATAATAATGATCCCATCCTAGTTTGCACTGTTTTTTTTTTGTGGCTGTGGGGTGGGAGCTGCTTAAACGCAGCAAGAGCTGGAGGTCTCCATCAGCTCCAGAGCTGGCCTGGGGCTCGAGGTGAACCTCTGGAACCACTCCAGCGCCAGTAAACCCAGAGCATTGCCAACCCTCTCATAGAGCATACTGGCTTACTTCACCACTGTGGGAGTGCATCAGGCACCAGTAAGGTTGTAAAGGAAACAGGCAGCTCAGTCAGACAAGCCCAAACAACTCGTGATGGTCATGGATAAGATCAGCGGTGCATTGTGAACACTGTAAAACAATCAACATAGTCGACTAAGAACTCCGTGAGGCACAGACACAGTATCAATTGCATTTTATTTGGAACACTTTGACATGCTGCCAGGTTTTCTGCAGTGAGGACCCAGAGGCTCCGGGCTCAAGGAGGCTCCTTTACCCTTGGTGGGAGCACACAGGAGTGTTATGGCACAAAGGGGCATTCACAAGCGACAGGGTCGGACCAGCACACACAAGGGTCTAGACAGCCGGTTGCTGGGGCGATGCGGCCCACACACCACCTGATGGCCACGTGGGATTCTGCAGCCTAGAGGAGAGGAGAGGGGGTTAATACACAGCACAGCATACAGACAGCACACGGGGGTCCCTACAGTGTCTCCCCACAGTGGGGTTAAGAGCACAGCGCAGTTAATGTACATCAGAGCAAGAGCACAGAGTGGACAGGGACTCACCATTAGGCTGACAAGATCGCTCCCATTTCACAGGTGTGTAGCGTTATGTTGGGTGTATTTTGATAAGAGCATATTAGCTCTGAGCTGAAGCACTGATCTAAAGAAGACCTCTCCCCCCCAAAGTTATCAGATTTCCTTAACTCATCAGCTTGGAACTGGTTTACATCAAAGTGACAGTTTTGGGGAGGATGGCACCGAGAATAGGCCAATAGTTTGGAATCCTGCTATGAGATGTCTGGAGAAAGGGGCCTGTAGGTAATAAAAAACTCTTTGAAATGGATGAGAGCCGAAATCCAGACACAGAGCTACGAACCCGAGCCAACCGGCATTTCCAAAAGATGGCATGGATTGACATCAGTCATAAATCAAGCCCCCCTCCAATAGGACACTGGGGGCTGAAACCGAAATCCAATCTCAAAAACTCAAGAACCAATCACCTATTGATCTGACAGACTATAAAGAACAGCGCACAGTCTCTTTCTCTCTCTCTCTCACCTGAACCAGAAAATCGCTGCCACAGCTCAACCTGTAGCTCTGTTGCCCGAACCGGAACCAGAAACCAACCAAGTCTTTGCCAGCAACAGAAGAGTTAACCTGGGAGAAGGAGATTGAGCCGTACGAAGAATTCTTTTAAAGGACTTTATTAAATAAAGAACTTTACAGACTGCGCTGCCCACCTGTGCCCACCTGATCAGTGGAGTTTTACAGCTGGACAATTGACTAAGTCAACTGTATATGAAAGTGTCAGTCATTTAAATAGCTATTTGAGTCTTAAGAAACTTGACCCTTGGAACCAAACAGGGCCCTGCTTTCCTCAAAGACTTTGTCTTCAAGTAACTACGGTGGAAACCCTGCTCACAAAGAAGATTTTTTGCACAACCTTGGAGGCTTCAAACCAGTGGAAAATCTGTTTGGAAAAGACTCTGTTTCGCGAAACCCCAACTTCCAGGTGCATCGACTGAGTGGAAGTTCTTGGACAAAGCTGAACCGGACTGCCTTTGTTCCAACCACACGGACCTCGTGCCGTGTGCTGTTATCTGAGCCCGAAGACAGAGAGGCCTCTCTGCGACGAAGTTCAGATAAGTTTAACAGTTTGGAGTTCATGATTCATGACATTTGAGAAATCAATTAGAAATGTTAATCTGTGATTCATGACTCTATAATGTGTAATATCATTTAGTTTTGCTTAAATATAAATGTGTGCTGCATTAAACTGTTTTGTTGATAATTTTAGAAATAAAATCTGTCAACGCCGAGAAATATCTTCTCATTCCTGTTTAACTGTTTAGTCTGAAATTGACACAAGTTAATAGACACCAGATTATAGGTGGCCCTGCCTATCCCTAATCAGTGAATAATAATCAGTTAAGGGACATTGTGGTAACAAGTAATGATAGGATCTTTCTCGGCACCTAAACGGAAATGAGACTGATATATATATATATATATATATATATAACGAGAAGTTACCTGACATAAATACTAACCTGCGTAGTTATTTAATGTCTGACTAACAACACTAATGAGAGACTCATCTTCGTCTTACTAACCGGTATTGTAGTCAATGTGTTTATAACCTTTTTTGTTTAACGATTTGTGTGTTATCATATGCGATCCCATGGTCTTTGATTTGGTCACGGAAGTGATTTGTCTTTGATTTGTTGATCTAGAGTTGAATTTTAATTAGTTTTTCCCTTTTGTATAATTAGTGTAGTGCTACATTTAGTCTTTGTTTTTGAATACATTTGACAATTTATATCTTTGGAATTGGTGTCTGCGTCCAATTATTACAGAAATTGAGTTCTACAAGATTCCAGGATTTGTGATAAGGTGATACTATAAATTCACTTCTTTAATTGAAATTTATAAGTGTACCTTACGCTAAAATATTTTAGTCTCATTTTTGAATGTCTATACCTTTCTTTTTCTTTTCTTTTCCTAACACTGTACCATCCCAAACCTAATCATAAAATATATAACCTAAAAACATCACACTCACATCACTAAACACAGTTTAAAATCCTTTTTTTTTTAACTTTATTTTGTTGTTCTCTTTTTATTTTATTTTATTTTGCTAACACCGTATCACTTAAACTTAAACTTAAACATCACACACACACACACCATCAGGGTGAGATGGCGGCGAACACTTGTCAAGATGACCTTTCCAAAATGCCTGTCATCCTAATAAGATGGAGGTCATCCTAACAAGATGGCTGACAGGAGAGGGTCAAAGGGTAAAACCTGTATCCTTACAAGATGGCTGACTGAAGAGGGTCAAAGGGTAAAGGGTAGGGGCGGGGCCACCTGTCACTTTGACATAAAGTGCCATTATCAAAGGGTAGGGGCAGGACTTCCAGCTGTCACAAGATGGCTGACTGGAGAGGGTCAAAGGGTAAAGGGTAGGGGCGGGGCCACCTGTCACTTTGACAAAGTGCCATTATCACTACTATGCTCCTTGACATTTGGTTGGCTAGTTACCTGCTTACATCTGCTTACTTATGGTATGTTATTTTGATTTCAAAGCCAACTACTGATTTTGATTGAAAATAGTTCAATAATAGCTAGCTTGTTGCATGGATTGAGGTCACACACAAGCATCTGGGGTTCATGTTTTTAGGCAGCTCGCGCTATATCAGTCACTCCGCTCGGAATCAGCAATGTGCGCAATGCAAAAGCGCTTGGTGGGAATTTGTTTTGGTTGCGAAAAAATATTTAATTCATATTTTTTTGGAGGCTCTTTGATAGTCTGGGGCTCTAGGTGAGCATCTAGTCTGCCTGTACACCTGGATGTCAATTATATTATTAACAATTCAATATTAAATTATTACCAGATTTCTTAGCAGACACCCTTATCAAGGGTGACTTACAATTGTTACAACATATCTCATTATTTGTATATGTGTACCCATTTATACACCTGGGCATTTACTGGAGCAATCTAGGTAAAGTACCTTGCTCTAGGGTACTACAGCAGTGTCCCCCACCTGGGATTGAACCCACAACTCTCCACTGCAGAATCCAGAACCCTAACCACTACTCCACAGTGCTGCTCATATATGTATCATTAATAATTTCATTCTCATTAGGCTATAATAATTATAATTAATATTATTGAGCAAATTAAACACGGTCACCCCACCAACCCCCCTGCTCTTACCGGTGAAACCCCCCCCCCCAGCTCTTACCCACAAACCCCCCCCCGCCACTCTTACTGGCGAAAATACCGCAAGCCGGCTGAATGTTACCCGAGATCAGAATTGGCCTGAGGCCAAACCTTGTTACCAACCCTGTCCTAGGATATACCAATACTTAAAAAAAAATTAAAAAAGGACTAAATCAACAACACATGAGCATCAATGTGGCAACATAATATTTGTATTATATAATTATTAAACTTTAGTATGTGTTCCATAGATATAAAGTACACTAAAAATGTAACATTTTACCGTGAATAAAAATTGTAGCCGACTAAGCCATTGGAGAATACTCCATCCTAACAGATAAGGACACACAAAAGTGAATCAAATTCCACAGACAATCACAAAATTTATGGGAAGGAATTATTAAAATTTGATTTTAAAAACAATACACCGTTGGGCAGTCCAACATCAAGCATTTCATAATAGCAGCATTAATAGCCTCTAGTAAAGTGCCAGTGCAGATAAATGCAGATAAATACCCTTATTATAAACAACTAAAAACAAACGCAAAAAGAAGAACGAAAATATAAAAAAAAAAACCCATCAAAACACTCCAGTGATTAGAAATCAAAACAAGTCTTCAATCAAAGTACATTTAAGTAAATTAATCTGCAACACCCACTAGTGTATATTACTAATAAAAGCCACATATTATACAGACTAATCTGAGCACCACACAAGCGATACAAAAACAATCATAGGTTAAAATACATTCCTAAAAATAAAATTGCTGGCAATAAATACAAATAAGAGGACTAAAACAAATAACAAAATTAAAACAAGACTGGAGGTGCTGGGCAAATACAGCAGGAGCACAATGAACAGTGAGACTTCAATAAAGATCTTGGTAGTAAATTAGATTAAACTTCACATTTGCAGCAGGGGTATCTTATCACTTTCGTACCCCAACCTCAGTAGTGCCAATACCAATCTCTGTGATCACTTTAGTTTCCCTTTAATTGAGTTTCTTTCGGTTTCGTTCACAACAATATGCGCCTCTATCCGCTCACACGTCTCTGCCTGCTCAGTTCAGCCGGCACTTCAACTTACAACCACACCACCCCCCCCCCCAAATTCACAGAATGTCTGCCTTTTAAAGCCCAACAATCAATCCCCATAATTGACAAATCACCTATAGGTGACATGATTGATCCCTTTGCCATTCCTTGCTCTAATTAACCAGGCTAGCTAGGAAAAAGGTTATCCAAAAACACCCATGCTACAGAAACATAAGTAGAAATACATAAAAATACATAATAAAAATACATCCAACCTGAAAAAAAAAAAAAACGTCTCCGTGTCCCAAACTAGTTCTAGATATTTTCTGTAAATCTGTATTATTACAGGAAGAAGGCAGTCATACGACTTCTCATAACTGTTCTGTAAATAATTCCATTACAAAATTTTGCTCCTGCAAAATCAAACCATATTTTATCATGTTCCAATGTATAATTGGAACAGTGGGCTATTCGACTGGGCTGGGAGATTTATAGGCCCACAGGTCAACCAGCTCCAGATGGCCAGTCCACTACTGTATACCTCCGCTGAAGAGAACTCCACACCATCACCCAGCTGCTCCTCTGGCCCGCATTCGGCTCCATGCAACTCTGCACTACCGAGAACCCCATGAACATGTAGAGATCCACCTGCACAGGCTTAATGGGAAGGCCCTGCCTCACAGTGGGCCAAAGGTCTTTAGATTGCAGACATTGGACCGTGCCCTGCCAGCATGTCTGTACATTCTTTCACTTGCATCTGGTCTACAGGCAAATCCTCAATCAAGTGACTCCTTAACTTATTCTACAGAACCTTGAAGGGACAGATATCCTTTCCATCCCCTAACCTTCCAGCAAGACCATGTCTGTCTCCTTTACTAGGAACCCTTGTCCATGTACATTCAGTTTCAAACCCTATTTTATAAGACTGCCACTGTTGCACCCGAGCAATGAAATCCAAATTGAAATGAATAACATACCTAGGAGGAGCCCTCTATTTCAGTCAGGGGCCTGGGGCCAAGGGACTGGTAGAGTGAGACCAAGCAAGCTTGGGGAATAAAGGGCAGTCCAAGCAGTACATTGAGGGAGTGTAGATGAGTAGGAATGCATGTACACAAAGTTAAACTCATACAATCGAATTCACTTTTTCAGCTTTTATTTTTCCATTTTCCTCCACTCCCCCATCACAGAAACAAGTTCCCAGGTCCTAGCCAGTCTCCATTCGGGGGAGATGAATACAGCAGTCCCAGGCATCTGAAGAGAGACAAATACAGTACATTAGCACCGACTGGCCACCACAGTACATCAACACTGGAATGACCATTTAGGAGAGCGCACAGAGGAGGGATGGGCATGCGTCTCACCGTGTGCTCTGTGGAAGATATCCTCGTACTCCTCCACACCCTCGGGGCACAAGCAGGATGGCAAGGCTGCTCTCCTCCCAGCCAGGTTCTCTCCTTCAGGTCCTCTCTCCAGCTTCAATCTCCCCGGCATTGTGATTGGCATCATCTCTGGAGCCTCCCATTCTCTCTGTGGCCTCTTCCCTGGCACCTTCCTCACAGGCTTTTTGCTGGGCCTCTTCCCCTGGGGATGCTTTCTTGGTGGCCTCTTCCCTGGCACCTTGCTTGGACCCTGCCCCTGCGGATGCTTTCTTGGTGGCCTCTTCCCTGGCACCTTCCTCACAGGCTTTTTGCTGGGCCTCTTCCCCTGGGGATGCTTTCTTGGTGGCCTCTTCCCTGGCACCTTGCTTGGACCCTGCCCCTGCGGATGCTTTCTTGGTGGCCTCTTCCATGGCACCTTGCCAGGCCTCTTCCCTGGCACCTTGCTTGGACCCTGCCCATGCGGATGCTTTCTTGGTGGCCTCTTCCCTGGCGCCTTGCCGGGCCTCTTCCCTGGCGCCTTCCTTGGACCCTCCCCCTGGGGATGCTTTCTTGGTGGCCTCTTCCCTGGCACCTTGCTTGGACCCTGCCCCTGCGGATGCTTTCTTGGTGGCCTCTTCCCCGGCCCCTTGCCGGGCCTCTTCCCCTGGGCATGCTTTCTTGGTGGCCTCTTCCCCGGCCCCTTGCCGGGCCTCTTCCCCTGCGGATGCTTTCTTGGTGGCCTCTTCCCTGGCGCCTTCCTTGGACCCTCCCCCTGGGGATGCTTTCTTGGTGGCCTCTTCCCTGGCACCTTGCTTGGACCCTGCCCCTGCGGATGCTTTCTTGGTGGCCTCTTCCCCGGCCCCTTGCCGGGCCTCTTCCCCTGGGGATGCTTTCTTGGTGGCCTCTTACCTGGCGCCTTGCCGGGCCTCTTCCCCGGCACCTTGCTCGGGCCCTCCCCCTGCGGATGCTTTCTTGGTGGCCTCTTCCCCGGCACCTTGCTCGGACCCTCGCCCTCCGGCTGCCTTCTTGGGGGCCTCTTCCCCGGCGCCTTGCTCGGGCCCTCGCCCTCCGGCTGCCTTCTTGGGGGCTTCATCCCCGGCGCCTTGCTCGGGCCCTCGCCCTCCGGCTGCCTTCTTGGCGGCTTGTGGTCTGGCACCTTGCCCGGGCCCTCGCCCTCCGGCTGCCTTCTTGGCGGCTTGTGGTCTGGCACCTTGCCCGGGCCCTCGCCCTCCGGCTGCCTTCTTGGCGGCTTGTGGTCTGGCACCTTGCCCGGGCCCTCGCCCTCCGGCTGCCTTCTTGGCGGCTTGTGGTCTGGCACCTTGCCCGGGCCCTCGCCCTCCGGCTGCCTTCTTGGCGGCTTGTGGTCTGGCACCTTGCCCGGGCCCTCGCCCTCCGGCTGCCTTCTTGGCGGCTTGT
Organism: Amia ocellicauda; assembly: GCF_036373705.1. NCBI lineage: Eukaryota > Metazoa > Chordata > Actinopteri > Amiiformes > Amiidae > Amia > Amia ocellicauda. The sequence goes on along the minus strand of NC_089855.1, from coordinate 47,792,780 downwards.
GGTCTGGCACCTTGCCCGGGCCCTCGCCCTCCGGCTGCCTTCTTGGCGGCTTGTGGTCTGGCACCTTGCCCGGGCCCTCGCCCTCCGGCTGCCTTCTTGGCGGCTTGTGGTCTGGCACCTTGCCCGGGCCCTCGCCCTCCGGCTGCCTTCTTGGCGGCTTGTGGTCTGGCACCTTGCCCGGGCCCTCGCCCTCCGGCTGCCTTCTTGGCGGCTTGTGGTCTGGCACCTTGCCCGGGCCCTCGCCCTCCGGCTGCCTTCTTGGCGGCTTGTGGTCTGGCACCTTGCCCGGGCCCTCGCCCTCCGGCTGCCTTCTTGGGGGCAGCTTCTCTGGCACTTTTCCTGGCTGTACCTCCACCTTCCTCCTCAGCTCTTTGATTGGAAGCCCCTGCTCCTCTCTGGCCAGCACACCACTCTCAGACACGGGCATCGAGATGACGTCCTCTTCCTCCTCCCAGTCTGGCTTCGGCTGCAGTTGTGATTCAGGTTCAGGTTCATTAAGCAGGGGACGGCAGCACTTGTTCTTACTCCCGGGGCGTGGCCTGCAGGGCTCACCAGGGCTCCTCTCCTTCCTCATCTTCTGGCAAAGTGGGGTAGAGGGGCAGGGTGTGGGGGCATCGGCAGGGATATCTACTCCAGCAGTCATCTCAATGCACTCCTCATCCCCATCAGTGTCCTGGTCTGCCCCCAACTCTCCCTGCATCTCAGTCATGATGGCAGCAACAGGCACAGGGAGAAGACTCCTATAGAGACTGGATCCACCAACACGGAGGTCACCATCTCCATATTCCCTTGTGTGCTCTCCCCTTCCTGCTCTCCTCCAGATTCTCTCTCTCCACATGGCAGACAGTGCCGGCAGCACTTTGGCATGTCTCTGGGACAGGAAGTCACCTTCTCCACCACTCTGCTCTTCCTTCCCCGCTGGGCTGGGGCCCCGCTCATTTAGGAGCCGGAAGGCTGTGCCAGAGGGGGGACCATGGGCCACCCTGTATCCCTGTCCACTCCTCTCTGCCGTTCCCCCGGGCCAGTCTCTCACTTCATCTGGATTCAGCACAGCAGCAGATGCCACTGCAGCCCAGGCAATCAGCACACAGCACAGAGCTCTCCTGCAGGTCATCTTGTTGATAGCAGAGGGAGTCATGGTCCCAGTTTTTTCAGGAACTCTCTCAGGGCTCAGAGCTGCCCATCAGAGGGGGAGATGTTGAAGGGAAAAAATAAAAACAATTCTGTTGGCATCAACAACCCTGGGGAGAAAAAGCCTTTGTAAAAATGCAGTCAGATCAATCACTTACTACACTGGTCTACAGCCAAAGTGCTTCTGAACTTAGATGTCAAACTTTACCAACAGAAATGCTTACGATTGTTGATTGGCTCTAGATCAAGATGTGCTACTGGGTCAGTATACAAGACCCTTGACTTGAATGGCAGAGGATCAATTGGTTATAAAGTGAAGGGATCTCTAAACCAGAAATCAGTCAAATGCAGATTTGACTGGATCTATGAATACAACCATGAGTGGGATTAGACAGTACTTGGTTTTTGAGCAAAACTATGAATTATGCAGTCTGAACCCAATATTGTCATATTGCATCATGTTATTCCTAGAAGTCATGGATGATGCAATCAAAACTACACATGTGTAAAACAACCATAAACAAGACCTAGGTTTACAATTTAGGATTAAAACTATACCAACTACACAATAAACCGGCAAACTCAAAACTTGAATGTATTGGGAACTGTATACAAATCAGTTTTACTTGTCATTAGAATTCAGCACATCAAAACCCATACTAGATAGAACATATTGTCTCTGAAGCAGACGACTTCTGAAAGCATTGTAGACCAGTGCCAATCAATCAACAAATCCCAAAATAATTAAACCGAGGAGGGTTTCAGCAAGGGGACTTTTAAAAGTGCCGCACCCCTCGCACCACAACTGGTGGATGCAAAACAGCGTTTAGAGTTTAAAGACAAACTAAATCACTTGTAAAAGCAAGTGTCCTCACCGCACACAGAGAGGGATCTACCAGTGGACCGGCACAGATTGTACGGAAAACAAACTAACAACAAGTGTTGGAAGGAAAAATAGCTTCTCCGGCAACTGTTTATACCCGAAGAAGTTTTCGGTCAAATTGATGAATTAATTGAACTGAATCACTGGGAGCGCCTTTGTACAACAGCGGCCAATCACAGCTCGCCCTGTGCCAGCCCAGCGGTCCAAACGTGTGCGGCGACAAACTGCTGCAGCCTGCTTCTGTTAGTAGTGGTAGTAGTAGTAGTAGTTTTAACATACTACCACTATTATTATTATTATTATTATTATTATTATTATTATTATTGTTGTTAATATTGATACAAATAAATAATAATTCCGCTTTTATTCGATTCTGATGCCACTTCCATGTTGGTGCAAGCACTATCGTACAGTCATTATACTTCACTGCATATTTCAAAATCGTAGGGTTTGTATAGAGAGTGTCTGGGGAATGTGTAGTTTTTAATATTCTGGGTGTCTGGACTTGGGCGCTACGTTGAACAAATCCTGTGTATTTTGTTATGGTTATTATAATTACACATTACATATCAGCGGGCGTTATGTGATGGCTAATAAAATCATTTAAAAAAACGTATACATACTTAAATAGGACAAGATGCTTAGTTCTCCGGGTTAATTACCGATTACCTAATCACTTGGCTCAGCTGCCCAAGCGTCAGTACAGGTCCAGATACTTAATTTCGTCTTTCTATGGTTAAACCACTAATGCTGAATCAGAGTGGTTTTTATGGTTTTTATTACTATTATGATTATTTCGATTTTATCAGAATGTGCTTTAGGGCTGTTTCGGTTTTAACTGTTTATAAATAGTTTTCTTTCCATGTGCTTCTGTCGCCATGGGGGTGTGCCTGGCTGCTGGGACGAACTGAAGGCACGGCCCCCTTTAAACGGAGACCGAATGAGGAGTGAAGGAGCGTTGATAGTTATGCTATGTATTTTATACTAGATCTTTTATTGTTGATGTTTTATTTTGTTTTTTTGGTGTTTTAGAAATATTTGTTTTGACTGTTCTTATTGCTGTAATACATTTATATTTATATATATATATATATATATATATATATATATATATGTGTATGTATAGATGTCTGTTGGCACTTTAATTGTATTTTTGTAGGAACTAATTGTCTTATTGCTTTTGTATACATTCGGGGCTATATGGACATCCCCCATGTGTGAGAGCTTGGCTTTTAAAGATCTAGTTGTGTAAAACCTTTACTGCAACCTGGTGTTCTTGCTCTCTTGCTGCTGAAGTGCCCACCAATAATATTAACTTCGTTGAGAAATGGATTGAGGTCCCTCACTTAGACCGAGGGGGCATGGTTATTTGAGAGAATTGTTAGTGGGGCTGTCTGTTATATATCCTGCTGCTCGGACCCCTCACAATGCTAATTATAATCAGCTTTGGTCTTGTCCTTGCAGAACGGCGCTTTGCAGCCCACAATTACGGGAGTGTGTGTGACTGTTTATCTATGTCACTCAGTTAACGATAAATAGTTAAATACGTCAGATATCTATATAAACTGAATAACATACATTTTATGAAATGACGCATCCTCCTTAAACCAGGAGTTGTACCTAATATATCCATATGTATATATCTACTACAGCTCTATATCTATTGATTATAGGTTAAACCCCCTGGGTCCAGTAGGATGTGTTATTAGACCTGTTGTACAAGGCGATATCTGATTGTAATAAAAATAATATTAAAAATTGGCCTATATATCCTTACATTTACAGTAGCTTTTGTCACAAAATTGCCAGTAAATTGTAATTTTACAGAAGATGAATACAGGAATATTGTGTACATTTACAGTAATTACTGTATTTTCACACAGCTGGACACCGCTAGACTTCATGTTTTAGGGGGGCTACGAAACGATGCTCAGGAGATGAGCTGATGACTGGAGGGTTGGGGAGGGGGAGCTGATGGTTCTTTCTCCGGTAAGAGCAGGGGGGTAGTGGGGTGCTGACGGTGGATTATTAACTGGTTGATGTATAGGAAGCGGAGGGTGTCGATTAGAGGAGTCGCTTCTAACTAGAGTGAGGTTGTTAGTGGAGTTCCACAGGGATCAGTACTAGGGCCTTTGCTTTTTCTAATCTATATTAATGATCTGGACTCTGGGATAGTTAGCAAACCTGTCAAATGTGCAGATGATACTAAAATAGGTGGCTCAGAAGATACAATCTTGGCAGCACAGGATATTCAGAGGGACTTGGATAACATTCAGTTGTGGGCCGACACCTGGCAGATGAAATTCAATGTGGACAAGTGCAAGGTAATACATGCAGGTAACAGAAATGTCCACTATAATTACACTATGGGAGTATAATTACACTAGATGAAGTAACGTATGAGAAAGACCTAGGAGTCTACGTGGACTCCTCACTTTCTCCATCCAACAATGTGGGGAAGCAATAAAAAAGGTAAACAGGATGTTAGGATGTTGTCAAAAGTGTAGCATTGAGAACAAGGGCAGTGATGTTCAGACTGTACAATGCGCTAGTTAGAGCTCATCTGGATACTGTGGACAGTTCTGGGCTCCACACTTCAAGAAAGATATCGCTGCTCTAGAGGCAGTTCAGAGGAGAGCAACCAGACTTATTCCAGGTCTGAAGGGAATGTCCTACTGAGAGACTGAGGAACTGAACCTTTTCACCCTGGAACAGAGGAGACAACGTGGGGACTTGATCCAAGTCCTCAAAATCATGAAAGGCATCGACCACATCAAACCAGAGGAGCTTTTCCAGATCAGCAGGGACACACGGACCTGGGGACACAAATGGAAATTGGGCTTCAAGGCATTCAAGACAGAAAACGGGAGACACTTCTTCACACAGAGAGGCATCACAATCTGAACAAACTCCCCAGCGACGTGGCTGAAGCAATAATTTGGGAACATTTAAAAATAGACTGGATAGGATCCTAGGATCACTTAGTTATTAATGGACACCAAATGAGCACAATGGGTCGAATGGCCTCCTCTCATTTGTAAACTTTCTTATGTTCTTATGTTCTTAAGTTGCTTTAACTTTAATACTATTGTAACAGGTTTGCTTGACCTTAACCCTTCTGGGCTCTAATGGGAGACAGACAGGTCAACCACACAAAAGTGATACAAAGGAATAAACTTAAAACCGTCAATAAATTGGACTGACCATTTAAAAGTCAGTATGTCCATCTCCCAACATCCCCTGCAGGAGCAGCTAAATATTAATGAGCCTGGGCGGCTCTGGCTTTCCGTGACCCTCACAGTATAATTAAGGACAACTGAATTCAAATAATTAATTTTAACTCAACTTCTACACCAGATTAAATTGTTCATTAAAAAAGTTCACTTTTATTAGTTTGTTTTAGGTAGGTAATTAAGCAGTCATTAATTAGGCAGCAAATGACGCTGGCAACTGAAGATCAGCTGCAACAATCTGTGTTGATTGATCAGCAAAATGGGGAGAACTGGGGGAAACAACTGATTCACCTGAATAAACCTTAAAAGCATAGTTATCAGAAGAATTCCTCTCCGCTCTCTCACCAGGTGAATCATTTAATTGACATTTTGATATGGACAAAAGGGTGATAAGGTCTTACCTTTCAACAAATCTTCATGGATTCCACGTTCATGCATGTAGTGGATTCTGGGTATCAAACCAAGCCATTTACATGATGGGGGCACCCCGTCAGCCCGGGGGCCCAGGTATTTGCCTAGGATGCCTACCCCCTTGCGACGCCCCTGGGCCTATCGACCATGTCAGGTTTTAACCTTTTGAGCAGTAGGGTGAATTCAGGTATAATGGGACACTCATATAAGTTCTGTTTATATTTTGGTCTAAAAAGTATTAGTGCAAGCTTTTGTCACTGAGCCCTTGCAGATACACCTGACAATCAAAATCACATGACTTCATGGTCATGACATCATAGAAGGGAGAGGGGCAAGCATGAAACGGGAATCTCAACCGGGAGATCACATTGTCAGATCAGTGGCACAGCTTTTTGCCTAATTTGATATAAGGTTATAAAACTGTTAAGAATTATTCGGTAGCACTTTATAATAAGGTCCCCGTATAAATGCTCTATGAGGCCTTAACAGATGATGAAGAACTATTTTTTTAAGAATTCACTGCTGGCTGGTGCTGTGCATGGGGGTGAATGCTGGAACAAGAGGACGTTGGATTAAGTTGGTGGTCTGAAATAATGCTGGTGCTTAAATTAATGTACTACTAAACACAGATGTCCTAAAGGATCTATAAAGTCTCAGTAAGGCAGTTATAGGATGTTTGTATATCCTAGTAGACATCTATTATGTCTGTGTTTGCAGAACCCCATTTAAAGTGTGCAAATTTTCATACCTACAATACATTAACACAAAGGTATTGTCACGGACTGTGCGACAGGGGAACAGGGAAACCCAGCTGCGGTGTGTGGTAGAGGTGGTCAGACAGGCAAGGGATGGATACGGTCAGGACAGGGCAAATGGAATCAGAGGAAGGTCGAGGTCGAGGGGCAAAGCAGGGAATTGAGGATTCAGAGGATTCAAAGATATAATAAGGCTCAGGGATACAGTGCTCAGAGTTGTAGTGACAAACTGACAAAACTTCACAATGAGTGCAGGCCTGCATTAAACCAAATTGGGACACGGGGCTATGACATTTTTTATAGGCCCCATCTTCTAAACGCCCCCTCACCAAACCCTGTCCAGTCCATTCACACACAGCGACATGCAGATATTATACAGTCTGAAGTCTCTATGCATAGCAGGCTGAAGATAATGCTTCCACATTCCAAAATATTATATTCTCAGGTACACTATCAATGGAAATTAGTGAACTAAAAGCACAGAAAGAATGATAAATGATCATATTAAAACATTGCTAGTCTGATGAAATAAGCCAACTGAAAAAGCAAAGTAACATCCTTTCTATGCCGCGGTATAGAATAAGCTACACTTTTTAGTTACCAGTAAACAAATCATGCAGCATCAACATTTGATCTGCAACATTTATAACATCATTCATCACCAACACAGCAAGAGCAACAGAAGCATGGACCGCGCAGCCCATCTTCAGAAATGGGGGGCATAGAGTCAATTCACCCGGCACCCAGCGAGATGTGTTGCCATCAATGTCAGTGCGTAGTTCACAGGCTGCTACTAAACTTGTGTAACCTATTGCATTCAACCTACACCACAGAATAATACTTATGAAAAAATGTATGCAACTCACATGCTTTAGTGCTCCTCAAGCTTCCCGTATACGTGCATCTGTCATTCATTTTTCTCACAAACTATTTGGTGACAGCGGCCATATTCACCTCCAGCCCAGTCTGACTAGAGAAAAATCAACAGCGTGTTGAGGCATTTCTGTGAAAACAATACCTGGATAACTTTTGCACTTTCAACCACAATGCCTCATGGCTATTCCTACCAAAAAGTGCTCCGAGATGTTTTAAATAAATAAGCACTAATAATAGGCTACATAAACCAACCTATCATCATCATCCGCATCATTATAATAATAATAGCTTCTGTAGCAGGGCAATTATACACACATATATAGGCAACCTTGCAACCCTGAATGATAGGTTGTGAATGCAACCCCGGTTATCTGAAAAAGGAAGCACTGCCCAAGGGGGAAGGGTTGCTGCGCACTTCCATAGGAACCTGATCGAAACATCTCTATATCAAAGCTGCCATTGGCCCCTGTGCCCGTCACTCAAAACAGGTCCCTTCCTAATTCCTGTTTGTATAAGTCTGCACAGGAACTTCCTTTTTTGCCGGGAGACTTGAACTCCTGCGCAACCTTGCAACCCTTGGGCAGTGCTTCCTTTTTCAGATAACGGGTTTCATTCGCAACCTATCATTATCTTTCAATTCAGAAGCACTGACCAAAGGGGAGGGGTTACTGTATAACATAACTGTCGCAAGGGAGGAGGCAGCGAGCTGATAAGGGAGCCTGTCCTGAGGCGTACTGCTAGAGGAGAAACAGAGGCCCCTTGGGGCCACACCTCTACTAGCTCACAACTAGAGCAGGGTCACAGACCTGCTGTCCAATAAACTACCCACACAGCAAGGCAGCGAGATTCAGCTCAAGTGCCATGTGCTGGGGACAGCAGCAACGCCCCCCTGTTCTACTAGCACAGCTAGGATGGGGCCACAGACCTGCTGTCTAACTACAAACCCTGTGGGGTACAGGAGCCAGCTCATGCACCTCCCGCGCAACACAGGTGTGTCGACACCTGCCGATTAGCACAGCTAATGCAGGGCAACAGCAGCTCTTATGGTGTTGGAATAAATGAACTATGTACACAGCGAGGCAGCGAGCACAGCTTGAGCGCCATCAGCTGAGGACAGCAGCAGTGGCCTTCCAGTCTACTAGCAGAGCCAGGATGAGACCACAATCCTGCTGTCTACGCATAGTATGTACACAGCAGGGTACAGGCAAGACGCATGTGTAGTGGATTTTTTCTCTGTTATACAGAGAGACTCGGTTGATTCTCAGCTCCAGATATTTTATTCAATCCATGCAAGGGAAGAGCACCCCATCACCCGGCGATGAAGCAACTCTTAAAGCATTGTCAGAAATACATGCAAATGTATACATCATTTTGATGGGCGTATTGGTTGGGAGGGCACACAGTGTACTTGGTAGGACCTGGGACATCCAATCATGATATTGGTGTAACATGAGATAGAGAAATGGACTGGAGATGTGTTTACTTGACTGACCACTTTCTCAGGCAATCATCCCAATCCTATCATAGCAGGAGGTCGCATACCTCTTGTTTCAGGGTTCTTTTGTTATATATGCAGGCAATCAAACAACAGTCATACCCAACTCCTGAGTGTCTGCAAGCTTGACTGGCAAAGAGCTGTACCCAGCTATTGGGCAGGATTAAATCAAAACTTTGACCCACCTGCTAATAGAAAACTACAAACCTGTAAATTATAGCAGTTATATTTATGATTAGAAGAAAGTGTTAATAAAAATCTTAATAAAAATGAAGCCGCAACTGATTACAGTTCTGTAGTTTTCTATAAGCGGGTGGGTCAAAGTTTTGATTTAATCCGGCCCATTGTCTTTATGCAAACCTTGACCCCAGCCCATCTGCAAGTGAGGACCATGTTTAATGCAGAGTCCAGTTTGATATTAGGAAAGTTCATTTTTCCCCTTCACATGCACCACCGCAACACGATGCAATAATTTACCGGGCGGCCTCATAAGGCAACATAGCTGGAGGCTGCGTGACAGACCCTGGGAAAACATCGACAGGGCAGTCAGCAAGCCCAGGAGCAGCTCCTGTGGTTGCTCGACTGGAAAGCATAGTCTGGTAGGAAGGGAAAACATGGTTCAAATTAGCTCCATCCAGGATGTGCTAACAGGGGCAGACTGGGAATAGAGACCAGGAGCCAGAGCCTACAGGATACTGGGGCTTGACTGAAGCCAAAACCAGGTTCCCAATAGAAGGGACTGGGTCCGTCACGTCCAACCTGTAGAATCGGACAAATGTAAGTGGCAAAGCCCAAGCTGCAGCCGCACAAATGTCTGCCTGGGAGGCACCTTGAAAAATGGCCCATGATGTGGCAATGCCTCGAGTTGAGTGGGCCACCAGGTGTTCAGGCACCGGGTCCCAGTGGACTCATATGCCATGGTAATAGTGTCCACAATCCAATGCGAGAGGCGCTGCTTTGAAAGCACCTGGTCCTGTGTCCGCGCTCCATAGGACACAAACAGTTGGTCCGAGTGCCGAATGTCTTTAGTGCGTTCCAAATAGAACCTGAGGGCCCGCACAGGGCAGAGCAGTTGAAGCCGGCTCTCTTGCTCCGAAGCGAAGGGAGGAGGATGAAAAGCCATCAACTCAATAGGCCTGTTGACAGGAAATGGAGACAGCACTTTTGGGAGGAATACAGGGTTAGGCCATAGCGTTGACACACAATGGGTGTACGGACAGGGTGTGTAACTCGCTCACACATTTTGCAGAGGAAAAACGCAGTCTTAAAAGTGACACAAGCTTCAGCTCAGCTGAGTTCAGTGGCTTAAATGGGGCTTGGAAAACTGTGTCCAGCACCACATCAAGACGCCATGCGGGTAGTGACGGGGTGCGAGGAGGTCATAGCCGTCAAGCTCCCTTTAAAAACTGCACAGTCAGGAAATGAGACCCAGAGGCTCGCCATCAATCCAGATATGACCTGCGGAGATGGCCGCCTGATAGACTTTGAGTGTGGACGGGGACTTGCCCAGGTCCAACAGCTTCTGTAAAAAACTTGTAATATGACCCAGTGGGGCAACTAACTGGGTCATGAACCCCGACTTGGCACCAGGTGCGAAAAGTCTGACAGCGGTAGGAATACTGCGACCTCGTAGAGGGAGCTCTCGCCAACTGAATAGTGGCTACTACCATGTCTGACAGACCCCAGACTATCGAGCGATCCTATTCAGGGCCCAGGCCCAGAGCTGGAGCAGGCCTGGGTTGGGTTGATCTATAGAGGAGACAAGCATGATCACACTTGAGACACCCACGTAAAAACGGCAGTGGGGGCCCCTTGGGACTACATTCTGGTCGACCAGGAGTAAGGACATCAGTCTACTGGGAATTGTAATGCAGAGAGGGCCAATAGCGCCTCTACCCTCACCTTCAACAATACTAAGACCATATATAGAGCGGGGTTGACAGGAGATCTGCTCCTATAGCCTCCGCTAAACACAGGAGCACTCACTGTCTGCCAACTAGCAGCTAGAGGTGGGGCGATAGTAGCTCTACTCTGCAATAGTATACAAAGTGGAGCAACAAGAGACAGCTCCTGTGAATCACACTTGAACAGGGGCAGTTACCTCCTGCTTGACTACCACAGCTAGGACAGCAAGCTTCACTGTGATATAACACACAAGTAGGGCAAGAAGGGACTAGCTCTTGTGCCTTCGCTTAAGACAGGAGCAGTCACCTCCTGCTCAAGTAGCACAGCTAGGATAAGGAGTGACAGCAAAGCTTAATAAGGAAACGGGGCAACAGGAGCCAAGCTCATGCACCCTCGGTTACCACAGGAGCAGCCCCCTCTGGCCTGACCAGCACAGCAAAGAGTGTGCAACAGCAATCTCTACTATGCAATAATATACAAAGCTGGGCAAGAGGAGCCAAGCTCTTGCGCCCTCACTTAAAACAGGAGCAGTCACCTCCTGCTCGACTAGCACAGCTCACCGACCTCTTTCTGGCGATTACTCAAGACACATCTTTTCAGACAGTAATTTATTCTCCTGTAAGATTGCACTTATACAATGTTTTGTCATACTCTTGCCTTTGCATTACTAGCACTTGTATTGTTTATTTTGATTTCCGCTATGCCCCCTCTCTCTTAGCTCTTCACTTTGAAGTAACACCTTGTCTGCACTTATCAGCTTTTACATTCTAGGATGTAAGACCTTATATATCGTTTACTGTACATCTCATAGACACTTGTGTAAATTGTATTTTTGCACTTTTTCATCCTGGATAAGGGCATCTCTAAGACATAATATACAAATTATTCTAAATTACAAATACAAAACCGAAAATAATTGAGTGCATAAGTAATCCCAAACACTGATTAAATCTATTCTGATTTCAAGTCCAAGGGGGGTGAATACTTTTGAGAGCTACCCATCAGCAATGGGTGTGGCGGAGACGGCCACATCCACTAATTAGAAGTTGTGTCCACATAGTTATGGGCCTGTAGGGAACAAATTCCAGATAGTCCACTAAAATACTGACCAGATGGCAACCTTAATTGCCACAGACCTCTTCACTATTGAGTGGTTAAACATGTTATTTTGGTTTAGTTATTTACACAAGTAATAAAGATAATAATAATAAATGATCCCAACCTAATTTGCACTGTTTTTCTTGTAGCTCTGGAGCTGCTAAAACACAGTTTAAGAGCCAGCTTGGGCCAAGTGAACCTCTGGAACCACTCCAAAGCCAGCGCCAGCAAACCCAGAGCATTGCCAACCCTCTTATAGAGCATACTGGCTTACTTCACCACTGTGGGAGTGCAACAGGCACCAGTAAGGTTGTAAAGGAAACAGGCAGCTCAGTCAGACAAGCCCAAACAACTTGTGATGGTCATGGATAAGATCAGCGGTGCATTGTGAACACTGTAAAACAAATCAACATAGTCGACTAAGAACTCCGTGAGGCACAGACACAGTATCAATTGCATTTTATTTGGAACACTTTGACATGCTGCCAGGTTTTCTGCAGTGAGGACCCAGAGGCTCCGGGCTCAAGGAGGCTCCTTTACCCTTGGTGGGAGCACACAGGAGTGTTATGGCACAAAGGGGCATTCACAAGCGACAGGGTCGGACCAGCACACACAAGGGTCTAGACAGCCGGTTGCTGGGGCGATGCGGCCCACACACCACCTGATGGCCACGTGGGATTCTGCAGCCTAGAGGAGAGGAGAGGGGGTTAATACACAGCACAGCATACAGACAGCACACGGGGGTCCCTACAGTGTCTCCCCACAGTGGGGTTAAGAGCACAGTGCAGTTAATGCGCATCAGAGCAAGAGCACAGCGTGGACAGGGACTCACCATTAGGCTGACAAGATCGCTCCCATTTCACAGGTGATCCGCCACTCTTGCCTCCTCTCGGGCCTGGCCTCCCGTCCCCTCGCTCGCCTCCTCTCGGGCCTGGCCTCCCGTCCCCTCTCTTGCCTCCTCTCGGGCCTGGCCTCCCGTCCCCTCTCTTGCCTCCTCTCCGGCCTGGCCTCCCGTCTTCTATCGCAGGTGGACCCCCTCTCCTCTTACCAAGTCTGCAGACCCAGTGTTCTCTGCTGCCTACCAGACACAGGCAGACTTGGGGGCCCTTATGCTGGTACCAGAGGGGGCAGGGGCAGCGGTGCCAGCAGCTCCCTGGGCGGGGTCTCATTCCAGTACCAGGGCGGGGTCTGTTCCCAGCCTCACTCAATCCCCCTCTCTTTATCCCTGCCTCATTCTTCCCCCCAGCCTTGCTTGATCCCACACTCTTTACACCCCTCCTCATCCTAACCCTTCCTTCTTCGAGGTCTCTCCCTCGCTCCCTCTGCCCCACCCCCTCCAGGAGCAGAGACCCAGCCACCACAGACATTCCTCGGTCTGGCCTTGCCTCACTCTCTGGCCTCAGCTGCAGTAGCGACTCCAAGCCACCAGAGGGGGCCAGCGAGCCCCAGCTAACAGCATTGGATTCTTCATCCCGATTGGTGGAGCGCTCCTGCAGGTCAAAGTTCAGCATTCCAGCAGCAGAACCAGCAAGGTGATGGGGGACAGCGAGGACCAGATCTCTCCTCCCCTCTTCCATCTCCCCTCCATCATCTCTCAGGTTCTCAGCCACACCCAGGCACCCCCACAGCCAACACAGCACCACCAAGAAGGGGGGCGAAGGGAGGCCACGCCCCCTGCTCCGTTTCTGCAGCATGGCGAGTGGAAATCAGTGGAAATGCCTACAGACCTGCCACATGGACCAGAGCCTTAGAAACTGGGAAGACGGTGAAATGTAGACAAAAATGCTAGAAAGCCCAGACAAACTTGAGTATAAACAGGCAAAAACAACCGTGCACAGACCCAGACACACAGCGTGCGATAAGAAACAGCCCCCCCCATGCCCGCTATTTATAGCCACTCCCGAGAACCCAGCCAATGAAGCCCCCGACCCCACCTCGCCCCCAGCAGCCGTGCAGCAGAGAGGAGCCGCATTCTCACGGGGAGTCGCAGGATCTGAGCTGCAGCCTGTTCTCTGCAGGGACCGTCAGCAGAGGGCATTCATGTGTTCATTTCTCAGCAATAGCCTGTAGGCACAGCAGTGATAGTCGTGTTGGCTGTATTAGTAACACTAGATGTTGTATTAATTGTATTATTAGTGTTTGGCTGAATGTAGAAAGGCGGTGAGGTTATGTGTGTATGTATTTGAAAGACCGCACCTTTTCTGAAGCAAACACACACGTCTGTTTACATATCCCCCTGTGGAGGTGAGGTGATTCAAACAAAGGGAAATGTTTAGTAGGTGCAGCCCCAAGGCTTAGGTTGAATTGAATATGAAATGGGTTCCCACCTCCGTGAAGTTGGCACCCCATGTGTTCAGAATATGAATCAAAATATATGCGTTCGTTTGTGTTGCATTTGTGCCGGTTTGTGCAGCATAAATAATTGTACTGACATGGTTCTTGAGATATTAAACATTGTATTTTAATCACTAAACAGTGGCTCTGTGCTTTATGCTACGATTGTGCCGATTTGTGCTGTAAATGTACAGGCTATGTTGGCTGTATCCGGCTTCAAACGCGTATTGTGCTTCAATATAATTCTGCCCGTACGTTGCAGTGCAGTCGCACAACAGGGTCTTTATTCGGCTCAATAGAGCAAAGCAGGAGAGTCGGGGTTGGACTGAGACAACACCAATCAGGCAATGCGTCGTCAGTGCATACACTTCTCCATGTCTCGTTTTCGTAGTGTAGGACTATTTAATTTCGTATAGGCTTAAGCCTAAACCCCTACCACAAAACCGCAAACAAACACTGGAAACCAGGACACCAAGAATAAACTTTCACTCCAGAAAATGTTACATGTTATCAACAGGTTCACCACTCCATTCTGGGTACAAGGAAGTAGCCTATAACTCCATGCGAACCCTATACCATTGAAAAGGCATTTTTTGGCACCAGGGCAACTCCTTACAAGACGGTCGATGCAATTCACGCATTGTAAGTTACTTCAATCGCATTGCATTAAAAACGGTCTCCTGTATTTAATAAAAAGTTGAGCCATGTACCCTAATACAACAGTGGTCAGCATAGCACGTAGACATGTGATAACGAAAGAAGCTGATTTAGACATTCCAGAATTATTGATTCGATTGAAATCGATGTTTTTTACTAAAATAAATATAATAGACTTGTTGTTGTTTTTTAGTGCTGCTGCTCAAGATGAGACTATGGTCCGGATTAAATCAAATCTTTGACCCACCCGCTAATAGACTACAAACCTGTGCATCATAGCGGTTACATTTCTGATTAGAAGAAAGTGTCATCTTACTGAAAATGAAGCCGCAACTGAGTACAGTGCTGTAGTTTTCTATTAGTGGGTGGGTCAAAGTTTTGATTTCATCCCAGTCAAGGTCCGACAAACATCATGTTGGGTTTGACCAAGTTATTGGTTTGTGTTTTTTGTGTTCCAAAGAACATTTCTACTTATTTTTCGATTGTAAATAGGATATACAGAACCACATGCTGTTTGCCCATCCATGTTTAATTTAAAATATGGTGTAACAAGCATCACATCACATAGCACCGTAGTGGACTTTGTGTGCATATATGGAAGAGGATGTTCAGCCTTTACCCTATATCCTTTCAGCAAATAGGTATTTTATTTTCAGAAATATGTTATTTAGAGCCACTTTGATGTGCAAACCAAATGTTTACAAGTGTTCAAAACACACTTTCAAAACACTGTTTTTAATTATCTTAGAAAACACCCTCCCTTCCTTTCTTCCCCTTCTTGAAGTAATTACTCATCTAACATAACACGATTGAGAGGAAAGCATTAGTAAATCTGTTTTGACCTGTCCACTGTTAGATCAGTCATTTCAAGCAAGGGGGGAAGACAGATGTTTTGTAATTCATGCACGTACGCTACGTGGAATGAGTATCAACAGGCAGACTGAGAAAGAAGTGAAAACTCTTTTACATAGCCTAGAAACATGCACTCTACCTTCAAGATGGTTTAGTGACTTGTTAGAAAGTGTGGATGAGAAAGTAATGCAAATAGTTGAGAAGGTTATAAATAACAAGGCTTATCATGTGTTTTACAAACATAAATAAAATACTGTTTGTCTGCTCTGCTTTTCTGTACAAGATATTATATTTTCATTCCTATATTTTTTCAGAGAAAGAAAGCCCCGGGGACCTTGGAATTACGTTTATGTATGTTTGAGGAATCTTTGCTTGAAGTTGTCATCCTCACTCAAATAGCTCACAAGATTGGTGATTTGTATGATACTGGTGATTCTAATGTGAAATCACTAGTTGCTGATGTTGAGAAAACAGTGGAGGCCCTCCCCAATGTGCTCAAGAGAAAGCTGTATAAAGAGTCACAGCCTGGTAAATCTGCTTTTACAGCTGTCCAAAATTTCTGCAGATTTCTTTTGGAAATACTATTCCTATCATGACCAAACCCAATTTCTACACTGTTCTAGACAGAATAGCCATGATCAGTGTCACAGCCCTGGCCAATAAACAAGTAGAGGGCGTAGCAAGTGCAGTACAGTTCAGTTGTTTCTTCCTGGCTGCTGTAGGTGTGGAGGGGGTGTCATTGGTCACTCTTGTCAGTATCTAATCTTGCTGTCTACTTCTGTTCAGATACCCTGTTGTCATTTTTAGAGCTGTCACAATAAAAGACTGACATTGATGCATATTGTAACGTTACGTGGGGGGGGGGGGTGTATTTTGATAAGAGCATTTTAGCTCTGTGCTGAAGCACTGATCTAAAGAAGACCTCTCCCCCAAAGTTATCAGATTTCCTTGGCTCATCAATGTGTGAACTGGTGGCAATCTTGGGAGGATGGCACAGAGAATGGGCCAAATAGCTAGGAATCCCTGCTGTGAGATGTCTGGGAAAGGGGGCCTGTAGGTAATAAAAACTCTTTGAAATGGACGAGAGCCGAAATCCCGACACAGAGCTACGAACCCGGGCCAACCTGCATTTCCAAAAGATGGCATGGATTGACATCAGTCATAAATCAAGCCCCCCTCCAATAGGACACTGGGGGCTGAAACCGAAATCCAATCTCACAAACTCAAGAACCAATCACCTATTGATCTGACAGGCGTATAAAGGGTAACGCACGGCATCTCTCTCTCTCTCTCTCTCACCTGAACCAGTAACTCGCTGCCACAGCTCAACCTGTAGCTCTGTTGCCAGAACCAGAACCAGAAACCAACTAAGTCTTTGCCGGCAACAGAAGAGTTAAACTTGCAGAAGGAGATTGAGCCGTACGAAGAATTCTTTAAAGAACTTTATTCAGTTAAACTACTTTAGAACCTGCGCTGCCCGCCTGTACCCATCTGATCAGTGGAGTTTTACAGCTGGACAATTGACTTTAGTCGACTGTATACGAAAGTGTCAGTCATTTAAATAGCTATTTGAGTCTTAAGAAACTTGACCCTTGGAACCAAACAGGGCCCTGCTTTCCTCAAAGACTTTGTCTTCAAGTAACTACGGTGGAAACCCTGCTCACAAAGAAGATTTTGTGCACAACCTTGGAGCCTTCAAACCAGTGGAAAATCTGTTTGGAAAAGACTCTGTGTCGCGAAACCCCAACTTCCAGGTGCATCGACTGAGTGGAAGTTCTTGGACAAAGCCGAACCGGACTGCCTTTGTTCCAAACCACACGGACCTCATGCCGTGTGCTGTTATCTGAGCCCGAAGCCAGAGAGGCCTCTCTACGACGAAGTTCAGATAAGTTTAACATTTTGGAGTTTGTGATTCATGACATTTGAGAAATCAATTAGAAATGTTAATCTGTGATTCATAACTCTAGAATGTGTAATATCATTTAGTTTTCTTAAATAAATGTGTGTTGCATTAAACTGTTTTGTTGATAATTTTAGAAAAAAAACCTGTCAACGCCGAGAAATATCTTCTCTGTTTAACTGTTTAGTCTGAAATTAACACACGTTAATAGACACCAGATTATAGGTGGCCCTGCCTATCCTTAATCATTGAATAATAATCAGTTAAAGGAAATTGTGGTAACAAGTAATGATAGGATCTTTCTCGGCACCTAAACGTAAATGAGACAGATATATATATAACGAGAAGTTACCTGACATAAATACTAACCTGCGTAGTTATTTAATGTCCGACTAACAATACTAATGAGAGACTCACCTTCGTCTTACTAACCGGTATTGTAGTCAATGTGTTTATAACCTTTTTTGTTTAACGATTTGTGTGTTATCATATGCGATCCCATGGTCTTTGATTTGGTCACGGAAGTGATTTGTCTTTGATTTGTTGATCTAGAGTTGAATTTTAATTAGTTTTTCCCTTTTGTATAATTAGTGTAGTGCTACATTTAGTCTTTGTTTTTGAATACATTTGACAATTTATATCTTTGGAATTGGTGTCTGCATCCAATTATTACAGAAATTGAGTTCTACAAGATTCCAGGATTCGTGACAAGGTGATACTATAAAATCACTTCTTTAATTGAAATTTATAAGTGTACCTTATGCTACAATATTTTACAGTCTCATTTTTGAATGTCTATACCTTTCTTTTTCTTTTCTTTTCCTAACACTGTACCATCCCAAACCTAATCATAAAATATATAACCTAAAAACTCACACTCACATCACTAAACACAGTTTAAAATCCTTTTTTTTTTTAACTTTATTTTGTTGTTCTCTTTTTATTTTATTTTATTTTGCTAACACCGTATCACTTAAACTTAAACTTAAACATCACACACACACACACCATCAGGGTGAGATGGCGGCGAACACTTGTCAAGATGACCTTTCCAAAATGCCTGTCATCCTAATAAGATGGAGGTCATCCTAACAAGATGGCTGACAGGAGAGGGTCAAAGGGTAAAACCTGTATCCTTACAAGATGGCTGACTGGAGAGGGTCAAAGGGTAAAGGGTAGGGGCGGGGCCACCTGTCACTTTGACATAAAGTGCCATTATCACTACTATGCTCCTTGACATTTGGTTGGCTAGTTACCTGCTTACATCTGCTTACTTATGGTATGTTATTTTGATTTCAAAGCCAACTACTGATTTTGATTGAAAATAGTTCAATAATAGCTAGCTTGTTGCATGGATTGAGGTCACACACAAGCATCTGGGGTTTATGTTTTTAGGCAGCTCGCGCTATATCAGTCACTCCGCTCGGAGTCAGCAATGTGCGCAATGCAAAAGCGCTTGGTGGGAATTTGTTTTG
Organism: Amia ocellicauda; assembly: GCF_036373705.1. NCBI lineage: Eukaryota > Metazoa > Chordata > Actinopteri > Amiiformes > Amiidae > Amia > Amia ocellicauda. Next base: position 47,773,775 of record NC_089855.1, on the reverse strand, counting down.
GTTGTGAAAAAATATTTAATTCATATTTTTTTGGAGGCTCTTTGATAGTCTGGGGCTCTAGGTGAGCATCTAGTCTGCCTGTACACCTGGATGTCAATTATATTATTAACAATTCAATATTAAATTATTACCAGATTTCTTAGCAGACACCCTTATCAAGGGTGACTTACAATTGTTACAACATATCTCATTATTTGTATATGTGTACCCATTTATACACCTGGGCATTTACTGGAGCAATCTAGGTAAAGTACCTTGCTCTAGGGTACTACAGCAGTGCCCCCCACCTGGGATTGAACCCACAACTCTCCACTGCAGAATCCAGAACCCTAACCACTACTCCACAGTGCTGCTCATATATGTATCATTAATAATTTCATTCTCATTAGGCTATAATAATTATAATTAATATTATTGAGCAAATTAAACACGGTCACCCCACCAACCCCCCTGCTCTTACCGGTGAAACCCCCCCCCAGCTCTTACCCACAAACCCCCCCCCGCCACTCTTACTGGCGAAAATACCGCAAGCCGGCTGAATGTTACCCGAGATCAGAATTGGCCTGAGGCCAAACCTTGTTACCAACCCTGTCCTAGGATATACATAAGGAATACTTAATTTTTTTTTTAAAAAGGACTAAATCAACAACAAATGGGCATCAATGTGGCAACATAATATTTGTATTATATAATTATTAAACTTTAGTATGTGTTCCATAGATATAAAGTACACTAAAAATTTAACATTTTACCGTGAATAAAAATTGTAGCCGACTAAGCCATTGGAGAATACTCCATCCTAACAGATAAGGACACACAAAAGTGAATCAAATTCCACAGACAATCACAAAATTTATGGGAAGGAATTATTAAAATTTGATTTTAAAAACAATACACCGTTGGGCAGTCCAACATCAAGCATTTCATAATAGCAGCATTAATAGCCTCTAGTAAAGTGCCAGTGCAGATAAATGCAGATAAATACCCTTATTATAAACAACTAAAAACAAACGCAAAAAGAAGAACGAAAATATAAAAAAAAAAACCATCAAAACACTCCAGTGATTAGAAATCAAAACAAGTCTTCAATCAAAGTACATTTAAGTAAATTAATCTGCAACACCCACTAGTGTATATTACTAATAAAAGCCACATATTATACAGACTAATCTGAGCACTGGACTGGGCTGGGAGATTTATAGGCCCACAGGTCAACCAGCGCCAGATGGCCAGTCCACTACTGTATACCTCCGCTGAAGAGAACTCCACACCATCACCCAGCTGCTCCTCTGGCCCGCATTCGGCTCCATGCAACTCTGCACTACCGAGAACCCCATGAACATGTAGAGATCCACCTGCACAGGCTTAATGGGAAGGCCCTGCCTCACAGTGGGCCAAAGGTCTTTAGATTGCAGACATTGGACCGTGCCCTGCCAGCATGTCTGTACATTCTTTCACTTGCATCTGGTCTACAGGCAAATCCTCAATCAAGTGACTCCTTAACTTATTCTACAGAACCTTGAAGGGACAGATATCCTTTCCATCCCCTAACCTTCCAGCAAGACCATGTCTGTCTCCTTTACTAGGAACCCTTGTCCATGTACATTCAGTTTCAAACCCTATTTTATAAGACTGCCACTGTTGCACCCGAGCAATGAAATCCAAATTGAAAATGAATAACATACCTAGGAGGAGCCCTCTATTTCAGTCAGGGGCCTGGGGCCAAGGGACTGGTAGAGTGAGACCAAGCAAGCTTGGGGAATAAAGGGCAGTCCAAGCAGTACATTGAGGGAGTGTAGATGAGTAGGAATGCATGTACACAAAGTTAAACTCATACAATCGAATTCACTTTTTCAGCTTTTATTTTTCCATTTTCCTCCACTCCCCCATCACAGAAACAAGTTCCCAGGTCCTAGCCAGTCTCCATTCGGGGGAGATGAATACAGCAGTCCCAGGCATCTGAAGAGAGACAAATACAGTACATTAGCACCGACTGGCCACCACAGTACATCAACACTGGAATGACCATTTAGGAGAGCGCACAGAGGAGGGATGGGCATGCGACTCACCGTGTGCTCTGTGGAAGATATCCTCGTACTCCTCCACACCCTCGGGGCACAAGCAGGATGGCAAGGCTGCTCTCCTCCCAGCCAGGTTCTCTCCTTCAGGTCCTCTCTCCAGCTTCAATCTCCCCGGCATTGTGATTGGCATCATCTCTGGACCCTCCCATTCTCTCTGTGGCCTCTTCCCTGGCACCTTCCTCACAGGCTTTTTGCTGGGCCTCTTCCCCTGGGGATGCTTTCTTGGTGGCCTCTTCCCTGGCACCTTGCTTGGACCCTGCCCCTGCGGATGCTTTCTTGGTGGCCTCTTCCCTGGCACCTTCCTCACAGGCTTTTTGCTGGGCCTCTTCCCCTGGGGATGCTTTCTTGGTGGCCTCTTCCCTGGCACCTTGCTTGGACCCTGCCCCTGCGGATGCTTTCTTGGTGGCCTCTTCCATGGCGCCTTGCCGGGCCTCTTCCCTGGCACCTTCCTTGGACCCTCCCCCTGGGGATGCTTTCTTGATGGCCTCTTCCATGGCACCTTGCCAGGCCTCTTCCCTGGCACCTTGCTTGGACCCTGCCCCTGCGGATGCTTTCTTGATGGCCTCTTCCTTGGCGCCTTGCCGGGCCTCTTCCCCGGCCCCTTGCCGGGCCTCTTCCCCTGGGGATGCTTTCTTGGTGGCCTCCTCCCTGGCGCCTTGCTGGGCCTCTTCCCCGGCACCTTGCTTGGACCCTCCCCCTGCGGATGCTTTCTTGGTGGCCTCTTCCCTGGCGCCTTGCTTGGGGGCTTCATCCCCGGCACCTTGCTTGGGCCCTCGCCTTCCGGCTTTCTTCTTGGAGGCTTGTGGTCTGGCACCTTGCTTGGGCCCTCGCCCTCCAGCTGCCTTCGTGGGGGCTTCTTCCCCGGCACCTTGCTCGGGCCCTCACCCTCCGGCTGCCTTCTTGGGGGCTTCTTCCCTGGCACCTTGCTTGGACCCTGCCCCTGCGGATGCTTTCTTGGTGGCCTCTTCCCTGGCGCCTTGCCGGGCCTCTTCCCTGGCACCTTGCTTGGACCCTGCCCCTGCGGATGCTTTCTTGGTGGCCTCTTCCCTGGCGCCTTGCCGGGCCTCTTCCCCGGTACCTTGCTTGGACCCTCCCCCTGCGGATGCTTTCTTGGTGGCCTCCTCCCTGGCGCCTTGCTGGGCCTCTTCCCCGGCACCTTGCTTGGACCCTCCCCCTGCGGATGCTTTCTTGGTGGCCTCTTCCCTGGCGCCTTGCCGGGCCTCTTCCCCGGCACCTTGCTTGGACCCTCCCCCTGCGGATGCTTTCTTGGTGGCCTCTTCCCTGGCGCCTTGCTTGGGGGCTTCTTCCCCGGCACCTTGCTCGGGCCCTCGCCCTCCGGCTGCCTTCTTGGAGGCTTGTGGTCTAGCACCTTGCTCGGGCCCTCGCCCTCCGGCTGCCTTCGTGGGGGCTTCTTCCCCGGCACCTTGCTCGGGCCCTCGCCTTCCGGCTGCCTTCTTGGCGGCTTGTGGTCTGGCACCTTGCTTGGGCCCTCGCCCTCTGGCTGCCTTCGTGGGGGCTTCTTACCCGGCACCTTGCTCGGACCCTCGCCCTCTGGCTGCCTTCGTGGGGGCTTCTTACCCGGCACCTTGCTCGGACCCTCGCCCTCTGGCTGCCTTCGTGGGGGCTTCTTACCCGGCACCTTGCTTGGACCCTCGCCCTCCGGCTGCCTTCGTGGGGGCTTGTGGTCTGGCACCTTGCTCGGGCCCTCGCCCTCCGGCTGCCTTCTTGGAGGCTTGTGGTCTGGCACCTTGCTCGGACCCTCGCCTTCCGGCTGCCTTCTTGGAGGCTTGTGGTCTGGCACCTTGCTCGGGCCCTCGCCCTCCGGCTGCCTTCTTGGAGGCTTGTGGTCTGGCACCTTGCTCGGGCCCTCGCCCTCCGGCTGCCTTCGTGGGGGCTTCTTCACCGGCACCTTGCTCGGGCCCTCGCCTTCCGGCTGCCTTCTTGGAGGCTTGTGGTCTGGCACATTGCTCGGGCCCTCGCCCTCTGGCTGCCTTCGTGGGGGCTTCTTACCCGGCACCTTGCTCGGACCCTCGCCCTCCGGCTGCCTTCGTGGGGGCTTCTTCCCCGGCACCTTGCTCGGGCCCTCACCTTCCGGCTGCCTTCTTGGAGGCTTGTGGTCTGGCACATTGCTCGGGCCCTCGCCCTCTGGCTGCCTTCGTGGGGGCTTCTTCCCCGGCACCTTGCTCGGGCCCTCACCTTCCGGCTGCCTTCTTGGAGGCTTGTGGTCTGGCACATTGCTCGGGCCCTCGCCCTCTGGCTGCCTTCGTGGGGGCTTCTTCCCCGGCACCTTGCTCGGGCCCTCACCTTCCGGCTGCCTTCTTGGAGGCTTGTGGTCTGGCACCCTGCTCGGGCCCTCACCTTCCGGCTGCCTTCTTGGAGGCTTGTGGTCTGGCACCTTGCTCGGGCCCTCACCTTCCGGCTGCCTTCTTGGAGGCTTGTGGTCTGGCACATTGCCCGGGCCCTCGCCCTCCGGATGCCTTCTTGGCGGCTTGTGGTCTGGCACCTTGCCCGGGCCCTCGCCCTCCGGCTGCCTTCTTGGCGGCTTGTGGTCTGGCACCTTGCCCGGGCCCTCGCCCTCCGGCTGCCTTCTTGGCGGCTTGTGGTCTGGCACCTTGCCCGGGCCCTCGCCCTCCGGCTGCCTTCTTGGCGGCTTGTGGTCTGGCACCTTGCCCGGGCCCTCGCCCTCCGGCTGCCTTCTTGGCGGCTTGTGGTCTGGCACCTTGCCCGGGCCCTCGCCCTCCGGCTGCCTTCTTGGCGGCTTGTGGTCTGGCACCTTGCCCGGGCCCTCGCCCTCCGGCTGCCTTCTTGGCGGCTTGTGGTCTGGCACCTTGCCCGGGCCCTCGCCCTCCGGCTGCCTTCTTGGCGGCTTGTGGTCTGGCACCTTGCCCGGGCCCTCGCCCTCCGGCTGCCTTCTTGGCGGCTTGTGGTCTGGCACCTTGCCCGGGCCCTCGCCCTCCGGCTGCCTTCTTGGCGGCTTGTGGTCTGGCACCTTGCCCGGGCCCTCGCCCTCCGGCTGCCTTCTTGGCTGCTTGTGGTCTGGCACCTTGCCCGGGCCCTCGCCCTCCGGCTGCCTTCTTGGCGGCTTGTGGTCTGGCACCTTGCCCGGGCCCTCGCCCTCCGGCTGCCTTCTTGGCGGCTTGTGGTCTGGCACCTTGCCCGGGCCCTCGCCCTCCGGCTGCCTTCTTGGCGGCTTGTGGTCTGGCACCTTGCCCGGGCCCTCGCCCTCCGGCTGCCTTCTTGGGGGCAGCTTCTCTGGCACTTTTCCTGGCTGTACCTCCACCTTCCTCCTCAGCTCTTTGATTGGAAGCCCCTGCTCCTCTCTGGCCAGCACACCACTCTCAGACACGGGCATCGAGATGACGTCCTCTTCCTCCTCCCAGTCTGGCTTCGGCTGCAGTTGTGATTCAGGTTCAGGTTCATTAAGCAGGGGACGGCAGCACTTGTTCTTACTCCCGGGGCGTGGCCTGCAGGGCTCACCAGGGCTCCTCTCCTTCCTCATCTTCTGGCAAAGTGGGGTAGAGGGGCAGGGTGTGGGGGCATCGGCAGGGATATCTACTCCAGCAGTCATCTCAATGCACTCCTCATCCCCATCAGTGTCCTGGTCTGCCCCCAACTCTCCCTGCATCTCAGTCATGATGGCAGCAACAGGCACAGGGAGAAGACTCCTATAGAGACTGGATCCACCAACACGGAGGTCACCATCTCCATATTCCCTTGTGTGCTCTCCCCTTCCTGCTCTCCTCCAGATTCTCTCTCTCCACATGGCAGACAGTGCCGGCAGCACTTTGGCATGTCTCTGGGACAGGAAGTCACCTTCTCCACCACTCTGCTCTTCCTTCCCCGCTGGGCTGGGGCCCCGCTCATTTAGGAGCCGGAAGGCTGTGCCAGAGGGGGGACCATGGGCCACCCTGTATCCCTGTCCACTCCTCTCTGCCGTTCCCCCGGGCCAGTCTCTCACTTCATCTGGATTCAGCACAGCAGCAGATGCCACTGCAGCCCAGGCAATCAGCACACAGCACAGAGCTCTCCTGCAGGTCATCTTGTTGATAGCAGAGGGAGTCATGGTCCCAGTTTTTTCAGGAACTCTCTCAGGGCTCAGAGCTGCCCATCAGAGGGGGAGATGTTGAAGGGAAAAAATAAAAACAATTCTGTTGGCATCAACAACCCTGGGGAGAAAAAGCCTTTGTAAAAATGCAGTCAGATCAATCACTTACTACACTGGTCTACAGCCAAAGTGCTTCTGAACTTAGATGTCAAACTTTACCAACAGAAATGCTTACGATTGTTGATTGGCTCTAGATCAAGATGTGCTACTGGGTCAGTATACAAGACCCTTGACTTGAATGGCAGAGGATCAATTGGTTATAAAGTGAAGGGATCTCTAAACCAGAAATCAGTCAAATGCAGATTTGACTGGATCTATGAATACAACCATGAGTGGGATTAGACAGTACTTGGTTTTTGAGCAAAACTATGAATTATGCAGTCTGAACCCAATATTGTCATATTGCATCATGTTATTCCTAGAAGTCATGGATGATGCAATCAAAACTACACATGTGTAAAACAACCATAAACAAGACCTAGGTTTACAATTTAGGATTAAAACTATACCAACTACACAATAAACCGGCAAACTCAAAACTTGAATGTATTGGGAACTGTATACAAATCAGTTTTACTTGTCATTAGAATTCAGCACATCAAAACCCATACTAGATAGAACATATTGTCTCTGAAGCAGACGACTTCTGAAAGCATTGTAGACCAGTGCCAATCAATCAACAAATCCCAAAATAATTAAACCGAGGAGGGTTTCAGCAAGGGGACTTTTAAAAGTGCCGCACCCCTCGCACCACAACTGGTGGATGCAAAACAGCGTTTAGAGTTTAAAGACAAACTAAATCACTTGTAAAAGCAAGTGTCCTCACCGCACACAGAGAGGGATCTACCAGTGGACCGGCACAGAGAGTACGGAAAACAAACTAACAACAAGTGTTGGAAGGAAAAATAGCTTCTCCGGCAACTGTTTATACCCGAAGAAGTTTTCGGTCAAATTGATGAATTAATTGAACTGAATCACTGGGAGCGCCTTTGTACAACAGCGGCCAATCACAGCTCGCCCTGTGCCAGCCCAGCGGTCCAAACGTGTGCGGCGACAAACTGCTGCAGCCTGCTTCTGTTAGTAGTGGTAGTAGTAGTAGTAGTTTTAACATACTACCACTATTATTATTATTATTATTATTATTATTATTATTATTATTGTTGTTACTATTGATACAAATAAATAATAATTCCGCTTTTATTCGATTCTGATGCCACTTCCATGTTGGTGCAAGCACTATCGTACAGTCATTATACTTCACTGCATATTTCAAAATCGTAGGGTTTGTATAGAGAGTGTCTGGGGAATGTGTAGTTTTTAATATTCTGGGTGTCTGGACTTGGGCGCTACGTTGAACAAATCCTGTGTATTTTGTTATGGTTATTATAATTACACATTACATATCAGCGGGCGTTATGTGATGGCTAATAAAATCATTTAAAAAAACGTATACATACTTAAATAGGACAAGATGCTTAGTTCTCCGGGTTAATTACCGATTACCTAATCACTTGGCTCAGCTGCCCAAGCGTCAGTACAGGTCCAGATACTTAATTTCGTCTTTCTATGGTTAAACCACTAATGCTGAATCAGAGTGGTTTTTATGGTTTTTATTACTATTATGATTATTTCGATTTTATCAGAATGTGCTTTAGGGCTGTTTCGGTTTTAACTGTTTATAAATAGTTTTCTTTCCATGTGCTTCTGTCGCCATGGGGGTGTGCCTGGCTGCTGGGACGAACTGAAGGCACGGCCCCCTTTAAACGGAGACCGAATGAGGAGTGAAGGAGCGTTGATAGTTATGCTATGTATTTTATACTAGATCTTTTATTGTTGATGTTTTATTTTGTTTTTTTGGTGTTTTAGAAATATTTGTTTTGACTGTTCTTATTGCTGTAATACATTTATAGTTATATATATATATATATATATATATATATATATATATATATGTATAGATGTCTGTTGGCACTTTAATTGTATTTTTGTAGGAACTAATTGTCTTATTGCTTTTGTATACATTCGGGGCTATATGGACATCCCCCATGTGTGAGAGCTTGGCTTTTAAAGATCTAGTTGTGTAAAACCTTTACTGCAACCTGGTGTTCTTGCTCTCTTGCTGCTGAAGTGCCCACCAATAATATTAACTTCGTTGAGAAATGGATTGAGGTCCCTCACTTAGACCGAGGGGGCATGGTTATTTGAGAGAATTGTTAGTGGGGCTGTCTGTTATATATCCTGCTGCTCGGACCCCTCACAATGCTAATTATAATCAGCTTTGGTCTTGTCCTTGCAGAACGGCGCTTTGCAGCCCACAATTACGGGAGTGTGTGTGACTGTTTATCTATGTCACTCAGTTAACGATAAATAGTTAAATACGTCAGATATCTATATAAACTGAATAACATACATTTTATGAAATGACGCATCCTCCTTAAACCAGGAGTTGTACCTAATATATCCATATGTATATATCTACTACAGCTCTATATCTATTGATTATAGGTTAAACCCCCTGGGTCCAGTAGGATGTGTTATTAGACCTGTTGTACAAGGCGATATCTGATTGTAATAAAAATAATATTAAAAATTGGCCTATATATCCTTACATTTACAGTAGCTTTTGTCACAAAATTGCCAGTAAATTGTAATTTTACAGAAGGTGAATACAGGAATATTGTGTACATTTACAGTAATTACTGTATTTTCACACAGCTGGACACCGCTAGACTTCATGTTTTAGGGGGGCTACGAAACGATGCTCAGGAGATGAGCTGATGACTGGAGGGTTGGGGAGGGGGAGCTGATGGTTCTTTCTCCGGTAAGAGCAGGGGGGTAGTGGGGTGCTGACGGTGGATTATTAACTGGTTGATGTATAGGAAGCGGAGGGTGTCGATTAGAGGAGTCGCTTCTAACTGGAGTGAGGTTGTTAGTGGAGTTCCACAGGGATCAGTACTAGGGCCTTTGCTTTTTCTAATCTATATTAATGATCTGGACTCTGGGATAGTTAGCAAACCTGTCAAATGTGCAGATGATACTGAAATAGGTGGCTCAGAAGATACAATCTTGGCAGCACAGGATATTCAGAGGGACTTGGATAACATTCAGTTGTGGGCCGACACCTGGCAGATGAAATTCAATGTGGACAAGTGCAAGGTAATACATGCAGGTAACAGAAATGTCCACTATAATTACACTATGGGAGTATAATTACACTAGATGAAGTAACGTATGAGAAAGACCTAGGAGTCTACGTGGACTCCTCACTTTCTCCATCCAACAATGTGGGGAAGCAATAAAAAAGGTAAACAGGATGTTAGGATGTTGTCAAAAGTGTAGCATTGAGAACAAGGGCAGTGATGTTCAGACTGTACAATGCGCTAGTTAGAGCTCATCTGGATACTGTGGACAGTTCTGGGCTCCACACTTCAAGAAAGATATCGCTGCTCTAGAGGCAGTTCAGAGGAGAGCAACCAGACTTATTCCAGGTCTGAAGGGAATGTCCTACTGAGAGACTGAGGAACTGAACCTTTTCACCCTGGAACAGAGGAGACAACGTGGGGACTTGATCCAAGTCCTCAAAATCATGAAAGGCATCGACCACATCAAACCAGAGGAGCTTTTCCAGATCAGCAGGGACACACGGACCCGGGGACACAAATGGAAATTGGGCTTCAAGGCATTCAAGACAGAAAACGGGAGACACTTCTTCACACAGAGAGGCATCACAATCTGAACAAACTCCCCAGCGACGTGGCTGAAGCAATAATTTGGGAACATTTAAAAATAGACTGGATAGGATCCTAGGATCACTTAGTTATTAATGGACACCAAATGAGCACAATGGGTCGAATGGCCTCCTCTCGTTTGTAAACTTTCTTATGTTCTTATGTTCTTAAGTTGCTTTAACTTTAATACTATTGTAACAGGTTTGCTTGACCTTAACCCTTCTGGGCTCTAATGGGAGACAGACAGGTCAACCACACAAAAGTGATACAAAGGAATAAACTTAAAACCGTCAATAAATTGGACTGACCATTTAAAAGTCAGTATGTCCATCTCCCAACATCCCCTGCAGGAGCAGCTAAATATTAATGAGCCTGGGTGGCTCTGGCTTTCCGTGACCCTCACAGTATAATTAAGGACAACTGAATTCAAATAATTAATTTTAACTCAACTTCTACACCAGATTAAATTGTTCATTAAAAAAGTTCACTTTTATTAGTTTGTTTTAGGTAGGTAATTAAGCAGTCATTAATTAGGCAGCAAATGACGCTGGCAACTGAAGATCAGCTGCAACAATCTGTGTTGATTGATCAGCAAAATGGGGAGAACTGGGGGAAACAACTGATTCACCTGAATAAACCTTAAAAGCATAGTTATCAGAAGAATTCCTCTCCGCTCTCTCACCAGGTGAATCATTTAATTGACATTTTGATATGGACAAAAGGGTGATAAGGTCTTACCTTTCAACAAATCTTCATGGATTCCACGTTCATGCATGTAGTGGATTCTGGGTATCAAACCAAGCCATTTACATGATGGGGGCACCCCGTCAGCCCGGGGCCCCAGGTATTTGCCTAGGATGCCTACCCCCTTGCGACGCCCCTGGGCCTATCGACCATGTCAGGTTTTAACCTTTTGAGCAGTAGGGTGAATTCAGGTATAATGGGACACTCATATAAGTTCTGTTTATATTTTGGTCTAAAAAGTATTAGTGCAAGCTTTTGTCACTGAGCCCTTGCAGATACACCTGACAATCAAAATCACATGACTTCATGGTCATGACATCATAGAAGGGAGAGGGGCAAGCATGAAACGGGAATCTCAACCGGGAGATCACATTGTCAGATCAGTGACACAGCTTTTTGCCTAATTTGATATAAGGTTATAAAACTGTTAAGAATTATTCGGTAGCACTTTATAATAAGGTCCCCGTATAAATGCTCTATGAGGCCTTAACAGATGATGAAGAACTATTTTTTTAAGAATTCACTGCTGGCTGGTGCTGTGCATGGGGGTGAATGCTGGAACAAGAGGACGTTGGATTAAGTTGGTGGTCTGAAATAATGCTGGTGCTTAAATTAATGTACTACTAAACACAGATGTCCTAAAGGATCTATAAAGTCTCAGTAAGGCAGTTATAGGATGTTTGTATATCCTAGTAGACATCTATAATGTCTGTGTTTGCAGAACCCCATTTAAAGTGTGCAAATTTTCATACCTACAATACATTAACACAAAGGTATTGTCACGGACTGTGCGACAGGGGAACAGGGAAACACAGCTGCGGTGTGTGGTAGAGGTGGTCAGACAGGCAAGGGATGGATACGGTCAGGACAGGGCAAATGGAATCAGAGGAAGGTCGAGGTCGAGGGGCAAAGCAGGGAATTGAGGATTCAGAGGATTCAAAGATATAATAAGGCTCAGGGATACAGTGCTCAGAGTTGTAGTGACAAACTGACAAAACTTCACAATGAGTGCAGGCCTGCATTAAACCAAATTGGGCCACGGGGCTATGACATTTTTTATAGGCCCCATCTTCTAAACGCCCCCTCACCAAACCCTGTCCAGTCCATTTACACACAGCGACATGCAGATATTATACAGTCTGAAGTCTCTATGCATAGCAGGCTGAAGATAATGCTTCCACATTCCAAAATATTATATTCTCAGGTACACTATCAATGGAAATTAGTGAACTAAAAGCACAGAAAGAATGATAAATGATCATATTAAAACATTGCTAGTCTGATGAAATAAGCCAACTGAAAAAGCAAAGTAACATCCTTTCTATGCCGCGGTATAGAATAAGCTACACTTTTTAGTTACCAGTAAACAAATCATGCAGCATCAACATTTGATCTGCAACATTTATAACATCATTCATCACCAACACAGCAAGAGCAACAGAAGCATGGACCGCGCAGCCCATCTTCAGAAATGGGGGGCATAGAGTAAATTCACCCGGCACCCAGCGAGATGTGTTGCCATCAATGTCAGTGCGTAGTTCACAGGCTGCTACTAAACTTGTGTAACCTATTGCATTCAACCTACACCACAGAATAATACTTATGAAAAAATGTATGCAACTCACATGCTTTAGTGCTCCTCAAGCTTCCCGTATACGTGCATCTGTCATTCATTTTTCTCACAAACTATTTGGTGACAGCGGCCATATTCACCTCCAGCCCAGTCTGACTAGAGAAAAATCAACAGTGTGTTGAGGCATTTCTGTGAAAACAATACCTGGATAACTTTTGCACTTTCAACCACAATGCCTCATGGCTATTCCTACCAAAAAGTGCTCCGAGATGTTTTAAATAAATAAGCACTAATAATAGGCTACATAAACCAACCTATCATCATCATCCGCATCATTATAATAATAATAGCTTCTGTAGCAGGGCAATTATACACACATATATAGGCAACCTTGCAACCCTGAATGATAGGTTGTGAATGCAACCCCGGTTATCTGAAAAAGGAAGCACTGCCCAAGGGGGAAGGGTTGCTGCGCACTTCCATAGGAACCTGATCGAAACATCTCTATATCAAAGCTGCCATTGGCCCCTGTGCCCGTCACTCAAAACAGGTCCCTTCCTAATTCCTGTTTGTATAAGTCTGCACAGGAACTTCCTTTTTTGCCGGGAGACTTGAACTCCTGCGCAACCTTGCAACCCTTGGGCAGTGCTTCCTTTTTCAGATAACGGGTTTCATTCGCAACCTATCATTATCTTTCAATTCAGAAGCACTGACCAAAGGGGAGGGGTTACTGTATAACATAACTGTCGCAAGGGAGGAGGCAGCGAGCTGATAAGGGAGCCTGTCCTGAGGCGTACTGCTAGAGGAGAAACAGAGGCCCCTTGGGGCCACACCTCTACTAGCTCACAACTAGAGCAGGGTCACAGACCTGCTGTCCAATAAACTACCCACACAGCAAGGCAGCGAGATTCAGCTCAAGTGCCATGTGCTGGGGACAGCAGCAACGCCCCCCTGTTCTACTAGCACAGCTAGGATGGGGCCACAGACCTGCTGTCTAACTACAAACCCTGTGGGGTACAGGAGCCAGCTCATGCACCTCCCGCGCAACACAGGTGTGTCGACACCTGCCGATTAGCACAGCTAATGCAGGGCAACAGCAGCTCTTATGGTGTTGGAATAAATGAACTATGTACACAGCGAGGCAGCGAGCACAGCTTGAGCGCCATCAGCTGAGGACAGCAGCAGTGGCCTTCCAGTCTACTAGCAGAGCCAGGATGAGACCACAATCCTGCTGTCTACGCATAGTATGTACACAGCAGGGTACAGGCAAGACGCATGTGTAGTGGATTTTTTCTCTGTTATACAGAGAGACTCAGGACTCAGGTTGATTCTCAGCTCCAGATATTTTATTCAATCCATGCAAGGGAAGAGCACCCCATCACCCGGCGATGAAGCAACTCTTAAAGCATTGTCAGAAATACATGCAAATGTATACATCATTTTGATGGGCGTATTGGTTGGGAGGGCACACAGTGTACTTGGTAGGACCTGGGACATCCAATCATGATATTGGTGTAACATGAGATAGAGAAATGGACTGGAGATGTGTTTACTTGACTGACCACTTTCTCAGGCAATCATCCCAATCCTATCATAGCAGGAGGTCGCATACCTCTTGTTTCAGGGTTCTTTTGTTATATATGCAGGCAATCAAACAACAGTCATACCCAACTCCTGAGTGTCTGCAAGCTTGACTGGCAAAGAGCTGTACCCAGCTATTGGGCAGGATTAAATCAAAACTTTGACCCACCTGCTAATAGAAAACTACAAACCTGTAAATTATAGCGGTTATATTTATGATTAGAAGAAAGTGTTAATAAAAATCTTAATAAAAATGAAGCCGCAACTGATTACAGTTCTGTAGTTTTCTATAAGCGGGTGGGTCAAAGTTTTGATTTAATCCGGCCCATTGTCTTTATGCAAACCTTGACCCCAGCCCATCTGCAAGTGAGGACCATGTTTAATGCAGAGTCCAGTTTGATATTAGGAAAGTTCATTTTTCCCCTTCACATGCACCACCGCAACACGATGCAATAATTTACCGGGCGGCCTCATAAGGCAACATAGCTGGAGGCTGCGTGACAGACCCTGGGAAAACATCGACAGGGCAGTCAGCAAGCCCAGGAGCAGCTCCTGTGGTTGCTCGACTGGAAAGCATAGTCTGGTAGGAAGGGAAAACATGGTTCAAATTAGCTCCATCCAGGATGTGCTAACAGGGGCAGACTGGGAATAGAGACCAGGAGCCAGAGCCTACAGGATACTGGGGCTTGACTGAAGCCAAAACCAGGTTCCCAATAGAAGGGACTGGGTCCGTCACGTCCAACCTGTAGAATCGGACAAATGTAAGTGGCAAAGCCCAAGCTGCAGCCGCACAAATGTCTGCCTGGGAGGCACCTTGAAAAATGGCCCATGATGTGGCAATGCCTCGAGTTGAGTGGGCCACCAGGTGTTCAGGCACCGGGTCCCAGTGGACTCATATGCCATGGTAATAGTGTCCACAATCCAATGCGAGAGGCGCTGCTTTGAAAGCACCTGGTCCTGTGTCCGCGCTCCATAGGACACAAACAGTTGGTCCGAGTGCCGAATGTCCTTAGTGCGTTCCAAATAGAACCTGAGGGCCCGCACAGGGCAGAGCAGTTGAATCCGGCTCTCTTGCTCCGAAGCGAAGGGAGGAGGATGAAAAGCCATCAACTCAATAGGCCTGTTGACAGGAAATGGAGACAGCACTTTTGGGAGGAATACAGGGTTAGGCCATAGCGTTGACACACAATGGGTGTATGGACAGGGTGTGTAACTCGCTCACACATTTTGCAGAGGAAAAACGCAGTCTTAAAAGTGACACAAGCTTCAGCTCAGCTGAGTTCAGTGGCTTAAATGGGGCTTGGAAAAGTGTGTCCAGCACCACATCAAGACGCCTTGCGGGCAGTGACGGGGTGCGAGGAGGTCATAGCCGTCAAGCTCCCTTTAAAAACTGCACAGTCAGGAAATGAGACCCAGAGGCTCGCCATCAATCCAGATATGACCTGCGGAGATGGCCGCCTGATAGACTTTGAGTGTGGACGGGGACTTGCCCAGGTCCAACAGCTTCTGTAAAAAACTTGTAATATGACCCAGTGGGGCAACTAACTGGGTCATGAACCCCGACTTGGCACCAGGTGCGAAAAGTCTGACAGCGGTAGGAATACTGCGACCTCGTAGAGGGAGCTCTCGCCAACTGAATAGTGGCTACTACCATGTCTGACAGACCCCAGACTATCGAGCGATCCTATTCAGGGCCCAGGCCCAGAGCTGGAGCAGGCCTGGGTTGGGTTGATCTATAGAGGAGACAAGCATGATCACACTTGAGACACCCACGTAAAAACGGCAGTGGGGGCCCCTTGGGACTACATTCTGGTCGACCAGGAGTAAGGACATCAGTCTACTGGGAATTGTAATGCAGAGAGGGCCAATAGCGCCTCTACCCTCACCTTCAACAATACTAAGACCATATATAGAGCGGGGTTGACAGGAGATCTGCTCCTATAGCCTCCGCTAAACACAGGAGCACTCACTGTCTGCCAACTAGCAGCTAGAGGTGGGGCGATAGCAGCTCTACTCTGCAATAGTATACAAAGTGGAGCAACAAGAGACAGCTCCTGTGAATCACACTTGAACAGGGGCAGTTACCTCCTGCTTGACTACCACAGCTAGGACAGCAAGCTTCACTGTGATATAACACACAAGTAGGGCAAGAAGGGACTAGCTCTTGTGCCTTCGCTTAAGACAGGAACAGTCACCTCCTGCTCAAGTAGCACAGCTAGGATAAGGAGTGACAGCAAAGCTTAATAAGGAAACGGGGCAACAGGAGCCAAGCTCATGCACCCTCGGTTACCACAGGAGCAGCCCCCTCTGGCCTGACCAGCACAGCAAAGAGTGTGCAACAGCAATCTCTACTATGCAATAATATACAAAGCTGGGCAAGAGGAGCCAAGCTCTTGCGCCCTCACTTAAAACAGGAGCAGTCACCTCCTGCTCGACTAGCACAGCTCACCGACCTCTTTCTGGCGATTACTCAAGACACATCTTTTCAGACAGTAATTTATTCTCCTGTAAGATTGCACTTATACAATGTTTTGTCATACTCTTGCCTTTGCATTACTAGCACTTGTATTGTTTATTTTGATTTCCGCTATGCCCCCTCTCTCTTAGCTCTTCACTTTGAAGTAACACCTTGTCTGCACTTATCAGCTTTTACATTCTAGGATGTAAGACCTTATATATTGTTTACTGTATATCTCATAGACACTTGTGTAAATTGTATTTTTGCACTTTTTCATCCTGGATAAGGGCATCTCTAAGACATAATATACAAATTATTCTAAATTACAAATACAAAACCGAAAATAATTGAGTGCATAAGTAATCCCAAACACTGATTAAATCTATTCTGATTTCAAGTCCAAGGGGGGTGAATACTTTTGAGAGCTACCCATCAGCAATGGGTGTGGCGGAGACGGCCACATCCACTAATTAGAAGTTGTGTCCACATAGTTATGGGCCTGTAGGGAACAAATTCCAGATAGTCCACTAAAATACTGACCAGATGGCAACCTTAATTGCCACAGACCTCTTCACTATTGAGTGGTTAAACATGTTATTTTGGTTTAGTCATTTACACAAGTAATAAAGATAATAATAATAAATGATCCCAACCTAATTTGCACTGTTTTTCTTGTAGCTCTGGAGCTGCTAAAACACAGTTTAAGAGCCAGCTTGGGCCAAGTGAACCTCTGGAACCACTCCAAAGCCAGCGCCAGCAAACCCAGAGCATTGCCAACCCTCTTATAGAGCATACTGGCTTACTTCACCACTGTGGGAGTGCAACAGGCACCAGTAAGGTTGTAAAGGAAACAGGCAGCTCAGTCAGACAAGCCCAAACAACTCGTGATGGTCATGGATAAGATCAGCGGTGCATTGTGAACACTGTAAAACAAATCAACATAGTCGACTAAGAACTCCGTGAGGCACAGACACAGTATCAATTGCATTTTATTTGGAACACTTTGACATGCTGCCAGGTTTTCTGCAGTGAGGACCCAGAGGCTCCGGGCTCAAGGAGGCTCCTTTACCCTTGGTGGTAGCACACAGGAGTGTTATGGCACAAAGGGGCATTCACAAGCGACAGGGTCGGACCAGCACACACAAGGGTCTAGACAGCCGGTTGCTGGGGCGATGCGGCCCACACACCACCTGATGGCCACGTGGGATTCTGCAGCCTAGAGGAGAGGAGAGGGGGTTAATACACAGCACAGCATACAGACAGCACACGGGGGTCCCTACAGTGTCTCCCCACAGTGGGGTTAAGAGCACAGCGCAGTTAATGCGCATCAGAGCAAGAGCACAGAGTGGACAGGGACTCACCATTAGGCTGACAAGATCGCTCCCATTTCACAGGTGATCCGCCACTCTTGCCTCCTCTCGGGCCTGGCCTCCCGTCCCCTCTCTTGCCTCCTCTCGGGCCTGGCCTCCCGTCCCCTCTCTTGCCTCCTCTCGGGCCTGGCCTCCCGTCCCCTCTCTTGCCTCCTCTCGGGCCTAGCCTCCCGTCCCCTCTCTTGCCTCCTCTCGGGCCTGGCCTCCCGTCCCCACTCTTGCCTCCTCTCGGGCCTGGCCTCCGTCCCCTCTCTTGCCTCCTCTCGGGCCTGGCCTCCCGTCCCCACTCTTGCCTCCTCTCGGGCCTGGCCTCCCGTCCCCTCTCTTGCCTCCTCTCGGGCCTGGCCGCCCGTCCCCTCTCTTGCCTCCTCTCCGGCCTGGCCTCCCGTCTTCTATCGCAGGTGGACCCCCTCTCCTCTTACCAAGTCTGCAGACCCAGTGTTCTCTGCTGCCTACCAGACACAGGCAGACTTGGGGGCCCTTATGCTGGTACCAGAGGGGGCAGGGGCAGCGGTGCCAGCAGCTCCCTGGGCGGGGTCTCATTCCAGTACCAGGGCGGGGTCTGTTCCCAGCCTCACTCAATCCCCCTCTCTTTATCCCTGCCTCATTCTTCCCCCCAGCCTTGCTTGATCCCACACTCTTTACACCCCTCCTCATCCTAACCCTTCCTTCTTCGAGGTCTCTCCCTCGCTCCCTCTGCCCCACCCCCTCCAGGAGCAGAGACCCAGCTACCACAGACATTCCTCGGTCTGGCCATGCCTCACTCTCTGGCCTCAGCTGCAGTAGCGACTCCAAGCCACCAGAGGGGGCCAGCGAACCCCAGGCAACCGCATTGGATTCTTCATCCCGATTGGTGGAGCGCTCCTGCAGGTCAAAGTTCAGCATTCCAGCAGCAGAACCAGCAAGGTGATGGGGGACAGCGAGGACCAGATCTCTCCTCCCCTCTTCCATCTCCCCTCCATCATCTCTCAGGTTCTCAGCCACACCCAGGCACCCCCACAGCCAACACAGCACCACCAAGAAGGGGGGCGAAGGGAGGCCACGCCCCCTGCTCCGTTTCTGCAGCATGGCGAGTGGAAATCAGTGGAAATGCCTACAGACCTGCCACATGGACCAGAGCCTTAGAAACTGGGAAGACGGTGAAATGTAGACAAAAATGCTAGAAAGCCCAGACAAACTTGAGTATAAACAGGCAAAAACAACCGTGCACAGACCCAGACACACAGCGTGCGATAAGAAACAGCCCCCCCCATGCCCGCTATTTATAGCCACTCCCGAGAACCCAGCCAATGAAGCCCCCGACCCCACCTCGCCCCCAGCAGCCGTGCAGCAGAGAGGAGCCGCATTCTCACGGGGAGTCGCAGGATCTGAGCTGCAGCCTGTTCTCTGCAGGGACCGTCAGCAGAGGGCATTCATGTGTTCATTTCTCAGCAATAGCCTGTAGGCACAGCAGTGATAGTAGTGTTGGCTGTATTAGTAACACTAGATGTTGTATTAATTGTATTATTAGTGTTTGGCTGAATGTAGAAAGGCGGTGAGGTTATGTGTGTATGTATTTGAAAGACCGCACCTTTTCTGAAGCAAACACACACGTCTGTTTACATATCCCCCTGTGGAGGTGAGGTGATTCAAACAAAGGGAAATGTTTAGTAGGTGCAGCCCCAAGGCTTAGGTTGAATTGAATATGAAATGGGTTCCCACCTCCGTGAAGTTGGCACCCCATGTGTTCAGAATATGAATCAAAATATATGCGTTCGTTTGTGTTGCATTTGTGCCGGTTTGTGCAGCATAAATAATTGTACTGACATGGTTCTTGAGATATTAAACATTGTATTTTAATCACTAAACAGTGGCTCTGTGCTTTATGCTACGATTGTGCCGATTTGTGCTGTAAATGTACAGGCTATGTTGGCTGTATCCGGCTTCAAACGCGTATTGTGCTTCAATATAATTCTGCCCGTACGTTGCAGTGCAGTCGCACAACAGGGTCTTTATTCGGCTCAATAGAGCAAAGCAGGAGAGTCGGGGTTGGACTGAGACAACACCAATCAGGCAATGCGTCGTCAGTGCATACACTTCTCCATGTCTCGTTTTCGTAGTGTAGGACTATTTAATTTCGTATAGGCTTAAGCCTAAACCCCTACCACAAAACCGCAAACAAACACTGGAAACCAGGACACCAAGAATAAACTTTCACTCCAGAAAATGTTACATGTTATCAACAGGTTCACCACTCCATTCTGGGTACAAGGAAGTAGCCTATAACTCCATGCGAACCCTATACCATTGAAAAGGCATTTTTTGGCACCAGGGCAACTCCTTACAAGACGGTCGATGCAATTCACGCATTGTAAGTTACTTCAATCGCATTGCATTAAAAACGGTCTCCTGTATTTAATAAAAAGTTGAGCCATGTACCCTAATACAACAGTGGTCAGCATAGCACGTAGACATGTGATAACGAAAGAAGCTGATTTAGACATTCCAGAATTATTGATTCGATTGAAATCGATGTTTTTTACTAAAATAAATATAATAGACTTGTTGTTGTTTTTTAGTGCTGCTGCTCTAGATGAGACTATGGTCCGGATTAAATCAAATCTTTGACCCACCCGCTAATAGACTACAAACCTGTGCATCATAGCGGTTACATTTCTGATTAGAAGAAAGTGTCATCTTACTGAAAATGAAGCCGCAACTGAGTACAGTGCTGTAGTTTTCTATTAGTGGGTGGGTCAAAGTTTTGATTTCATCCGGCCCTAAATACATATATTTTCATATAGAACCATTTTCATTCTCAAGTGCAGAAAGGGTTCTTTATACAACACACGGTTCATTATGGAACCCTTTCCTAAACTCCCCTGGAGATGCCCCAGCAACCTACGGTACCACCTCAACCAATCAGCTGCCAGGGCGCCCTGAACGGCTGAGACAGAAGAGCTTCATCACAACGAGAAGAGTCCTGACTGAGGTGGGTCCACATTATTACTGCATAACTTTATAAAAATAGATTGGTCATATATTAATAATCTTCCCAATCTGTTATATTTCAGTTTATTTTACAAGTGTTAATGAAGAAAATGTCTTAACAGATACCTCTACAAGGAACTATACAATATTCACAAGTAAAATAGTTACCATGATCAAAACAAAACAAAATAAAAGGGAGTAATGCCGGTAAAAAAAATGTTGTTATATTATTATCATTGTAGAACCATGTCTGAAATAAGTGGAGAGTCGTGGAGACAAAGCAAACAGAACTTAAATCAAGCCGCTCGGAAGCGCCACGTCAGGAATAATTCCTTCAGTGAGACTTAATGTTTACAGACATGAGTACAACTTTATAGGAAAATGACGTAACATCTTATGGACGTTCATCCAATCAGAAGATACAGGTCCGGGTCCGTTTACGATCTGTCCTCCCGTGAAGAGGTGATGGATCCAAAGCAGATGTCCGTCTATGATGTGCACTAGGAAGATGCGATCCCACGGTGGTCATTTACCTAGTGTCAATCGCTCAGTAACAGAAACAATTCCTGCCTATCTGGAGAAACGATTAAGTCATAAACACATTCTCAGCAGACATCTGTAGGCTATTTCAGCACTGTGTAATCTTTCATTACTGACAGGAGTCTCTAACAAATCGACCTTGTTGACCCTTTACTTGTCCTGCTAAATCTAATCTGCTCAGTCTGTATACAACCTACTTCTAATGCTAGTATTAATATAAAACATTATATAATTATCACAAAACACTTTCTTCAACATCCTATACAGAGTCTTCATTCCCTCCCTTTTGGCAATAGAGCGAAGCAAATAGAAGCCAAAATAATCGTGTTTGTCAGTTACAATAATTTCTTCCTCCTGAGGGGCAGGTGATATAGTGCTGCGTTTTCAGCTCCCATCCATCCCAACCTGCCACCTACGACGTGTGTATGTATGTACAGTGAGGTATTAAAATAATCAGGGGATAGGAATGTCTTTTTCTTTGCCTGGTCAGGCAAACAATTATATCATAACTATACCTTAATGAATATTGAGCTCTCTTATGGAAATTGCAGTGGCCACCTACAATTTCCTGGAGCTTTACTGTGTATCTCAAATTATATTTCATCCTGCCCCAGGTCATAAAGGTCAATACCCAGTTACATAATACATACATTGTTTTGCATCTAAAGGAATACAAAAGTCAGCAAAAATATTATTTTTACAAATTCAGTTATTCACATATATTTCTGTTGCATTTTAATTTATAAACATTGTACATTCCATTTATCTCAAGAGAAGGGCAATGGACTTATTCTTACTTCATGACTCTTATTCTATTCATTTGAGTAATTTGACATCTCCACCAAAATTACTTTATAAATTAACTATCAATACAAGAATATATGCTACTGCAGATGTCATTTGAGCTGTTTTCACAATGTATTGCAGATTCCTATAATCTGGACAACCTTTAATAGCAGTATTTTAACTTATTTCTCCATTAAGTCAAGCATCACTTCAGCGTTGTGGACCTCAACATCGGTCTGTTCAAGATGCCGTGAGGCTGTCTTTAAAGCCGCGCCCTCGGCCTACTGTGTCTCAAGGAGAACACCAGCGTCTTCTCCATATGCACCTCTGCCACCACGGGTCAGACATCGGTTCCTTCAGGACACGATTCATAATGTGCATATCTGCCATGTGGAATAAATCAGTCATCTGAAGACACAATGTGTGGTTCGCACAACATCAGAGATCCTCCTTATAAAAGGCATCTCTATCACATGGACAGTAGTTGACATTCACACAATCTATAAGGTTTCCAGTAAAGGGACAATTCAAAATAATAATCATGATCCCAATTTATCACAGATTATTTCAGTACAGCACTCAGCTGTCGTCAGCAGCATCATATCTCCTGTGTTACTGAATCACCTTTACATCCTAGTTTAATACTCTGTTTTTGTGTGGAGCTGTCAAATTTTCAAAACAATGTGCTTATCTCTTTGCTTTTATCTGACTTAAATATCTGAGACTATTTTAATAATTATTACAGCAGCTCTTTCAACAACATAGTTAATAGTTGTTAGGTAAATGATGGCTGTTATTAATCTTTTCCTCAATTCATTCTTTATAAATGAACCATCATTTGAAATTATTTCCATAGTTTCATTAGGAACAACTCCTATTATTCCTATTTTCATTAGTATTATTTATTTCTCTAATATTTCCTTCCAACATTGCCAGTGTCTTGATTTGTATTTTACCCATTAATGGACTTTCATTGTCTCCATATATAAATTTACTTCGAATAAACCTTCATCTTTAAGAATAGATTATATAATTCCTTTTATAATTCCATCCTTATTCTACTAAACCTTGTAATGACTGCTGTACACATCTTTGCATAAACATTATCATTATATTTCCCAAAAGTCAGAACCAAATTGGCACTGCTCTAAAGCCAATTCTATTGCCCAATAGACTTATGCAATAAAACCTTTTTTTTTTAACTAGAGCAAATATGTATTATTTGTTCATTTCAAAGCATTGGCTTTGTTATCACATACAATTTTTAGAACTAGTTTTTCACTCAATTCCCATATACAATAATACAATACACCATAGTAGTATTATTCAGTGTGTATCCACTTACATCACATTGAAACATCACATATCATTTCACATTTCAGTCACACATGCAAACAGCACAATTCTTTCAATCCAGTAGTCACTGTATTAAACTATGGAAAGGATAGTTCATGAAATGCCCATAGTCCAACCAGACTCTGTATCCTTCAATTGCGCTTAGATTTAAAAGAGGTTGGAGTTGTATGACTATTCATGTTTCTTTTCAATCTATTTCCATATTGTTTCTTCAGGCCTTTCTCCAACTTTTCCTGAAAGATAAAATTATATTATTTTCAGCACCTGAAATCAATCAGAAATGCATTGTTAATAATCTGTGCGTCTATTCCTGGACATTGCCACCCTCCTGTTGTCAATTGGAATCAGCAGAGTTAGTTAGTTTATTACTTTTACCAGAGTATGGTAAGCATCGTATGTTTCCACCATCCCCCTCCCTCCTGTCCGTCCACACACACTGACATCAGTGGCCATGAGGACGGATTATGGGCCGCAGCACTTAGAGCGGAGGCCAATGTGAGAGGGGAGAAGATGCACTGATGTGTCATGGCATGTGAGTAGGGAACCTGTGGACTAAATGTGAGGGAAATTCATTGTTGCTGGTTCCTGTGAAGACAGATAATAGTAGTTATTTTCCTATTCATCTGTATCAACATCAGTATTATTAGCATTAGTAATGTAACTATTCTTGATTTCCCAGGACATTACTGTCGGTTGACAATGTTGCTTGGTTCGTTGTAGTACATCTGTATTTAGTTACAAGGCAGCTCTCTTATCTCTCTCAGTGGGGAGCTGACCTCATAGACACAACCCCCCCCCCCCCTTTTTTTTTGTTTTTTTTTGTTTGTTTGTTTGGGGGGGGTGAATCCCTTCCTGATTAATAGGGTATTTCTGTTTGGGAAAGCAGTATTTCCATACAGTTTCAAGACTTTAGATTTTAAACTATATCTCATTCAATGATTTATTTATTTTACATTAAGTTATACCTTAAGTAACTTCCTTATTTTCCCTCATATTCCATTCAATCGCCATCAAAACTCTTGTGCTGAAAGTGGCAGCACATTTCTTTCACACATACCAAACTCCCTTTTTACAGCTTCCCAAGCCTCATCAACTTTTAAACCCCTTGTCAACTTCCTCAAACCTTCATCAACATCGCTCAGACCCTCTGAAAACATCATTCTGTATCCTAACAGCTGTTCTTTTTCCTTTTCCTAATTTCTTACTAGACAATTCAAGTTATATTTATTGACATGTATCATTACTATTTATACACATATTTTGCTCCATTATTTGAGTTAATAAATTCAGATATTTTCCTAATAAAATATATTTTTAGAAAATAAGCATTTTAATTGATTTCAATAATGATTCCCAGATACCTCAAGAAAACAAATTTTCAAAACATTTGTTCAGTCAATGATTTCCCCAATGAAGAGCCTGTGTGGGCACTAAGACTGTCCGCCTGCGCGGCTCATATATGTCTTTATTGTGTCACTTCCTCCTATTGAAGTCCAATCTACACCGGTACAGGTTCAGAAGAACTGTTCCCAAAGCCAGATTGAACTGATCAATAGTTCATTTCTTACCTACACCTTGTATTTAGGGATCTTATATCTGGGGATTTCAAAAACTCTTCATTGTGGAACTCACAGCTACCAAATGACCACACCTTTAATTTCCTGGAGTATCTGGTTATCTATATATTCATATATTCACCAAATTTTACTGTTTCCTCAGATTCTCATTTCAAAAATTAGCTCTAATTCAATTTTCAACATTTAATTTTTATTTTCTGGTTCGTAAAACTCATTCTAATAGATTTTATGTTTTATTTTCTCCTTCAAAATTATGCAATACTAATTTTAGCTCACTTATTCAATGCTCATAATTTATATTTCTATAGTATCCTTAAAATTCTTACCCTTTGACTAATTCACTCATCTTAAATCCAAGGTCTAATTTTAACTTTTATTTCAGGTATTTTATGCAATGCACCAATAACCAAATATTTTCTAAAATAAGACTATAATATGTCACTATACTGTTTACATTCCCCTGCTATGGATTTTACATCAGGCTGTCACTCAGGGCTGCACCAGAGTGCTGCTCCTGTGGATTCCAGCCTTTAGTTTTCCTTTAATTTGACTTTACAGAATTTGTCCATAATATGATTTTTAACAAACAAATTCTTGTTCTTCTGAGTCTTAGAGGACACCATTACTATTTATTTACTTTATTAGTATTATTATTAATCTATGTATTAGTGTATATTTTGTATTACTTTAACATTATTCTTATAATAGAATGCATTATTCATTTCTTATTTCTGATGCTTTATGCACTCTGTATACAGTTAAATGTCTAAATCCTCATGAATCTGTTGTTAAAACATCAATAACTGCGTAATTGTAAATATGATTCTGAAATTATTGGTTACTTCCCTTCTCAGTCTTATTCTGGACTATGCACAATATTAAAAATACAAAGCATACAAAAAAGACATTTACCTTACATAACCTTCAGACTATATGTATACATAAACACACAAAGCACATACAGATTGAAATCCAAAGATAATTCAGATATTAGATTAGTGGCGTGTTTTGTTGACCCTGCAGTGTCTCAAACAGCCCTTAGCATTTATTTATTTATTATATTGTTATTATTAAAAATCAGATGTAAAATAATCTTTGAATTACACTACTTTGGTGTTTTCTTGATCTATTATGATCAATTTCTTCTCTAAATTCTTATTATTCAGACAAAGAATTATAGAAACTTTGTCGGTTTTTTATCTTGCCTTTACCATTTTAAGTTTAACATTTTAAACTTGTAGGAATTCACATACAGACACGTATTTTAACTCCATTATGCCAATCCTATCTTTGCCAACGATGGGGCTATATCGCTGGACTTTATGTACCTCAGGTTCCGTCTGGCTTTGACTGCCACTGACTGTCTCAGCGTACAAGGGTTTCCTTGCTTAACCTGGGGCTCAGCAGGCCTCGTCGTACCTTTCGGTTCCCTTGGTATCTCTCCCCGCAGATCTGTCTTACCTGGAGTTCACCCTACTGAGAACCTCTGCTGTACAGTCAACCTTTCTATTTGTTTTACCTCTGCCTCTCCACAGGTTCTCTTTAAATTACAATCTGAGAGCCTCACACAATCCCGAGATCAAATCTAAATATACAGGGTGGTCATTTTAAAGCTACTCACCCTTGCTTTGGTCCCGGGAGTGGAGGCAAGTTCAGATCCTGTTCGTGACACCAAGTTGTAGAACCGTCTCAGAAATAAGTGGAGAAGTCTCTCCATAAGTGGAAAAGCCTCTCGGTTGACCTCAGAGCCGTGCGAGTCTCTTTTAATGCCAGCCGTTTGTTTGTGACGTGGCAAGTTTATGCAAATGTATTGCATGGCGCAGTGGATTGTGGGTAGTGTCATAGCTGGCTTTAAGCAGGAACTCAAAAGTAGAGTTTTTCTAATTTCACTGATACAATTATATTAAATACAGCCTCTTAGGGGGGTAAAATACTTTTCTCAGCATTGTTTTCTTTTCAATGTTTACAGATGTCTAGAAAATGTGTTCTTTTAAAAAAAGATATCCTGTGCTTTGAAGTGATTTATAATGAAGCCTTCGATCTTAGCGCTTGTCCGGTAGTCCGAGACTAGCTGAAAAAGCCCCTCGGACTGGCTGACCTGTCAATCACCTAGTCCGGATGGTCCAGCAGTTTTGCAAGATGATACAGCACCATGCAACCAGTGGAAACTGGCAAAGGTTACAGAAGTGTACCTGGAATAGGATGGCCGGGTAAGAAGATTCAAGTTACTGTTCAGCGACTCAACCCTGGATGAGAGAGGTAAACGCATCACCAAACCCACCTATCTGGAGAGGCCCATCCATAAGACAGATACCCTCCTGGAAGCGACCAAGAAAACTGCAGAACCCTTTCACAGAAATCACAGGTGATTGGTGGGAGTGTAACTGACAATTAACCTGTAAGTCTATGTCGTAGTTTTTTGTTTGAATTGTTTACGTGTTTCGCTATGCGGGGGAAAGGCGGAACTACGTGGCTAAGAACTGTTGTTACGGGGATTATTATTGTAGCGACACACTTTTTGAGTGAAGGCAGTCTCACGCCATGTTAGCTAGTTTTTTTTTGTTTTCTACGGGTGTATATATCGTAAAGGTTGAAGCATGTATGTTAGGATGGTCACTTTATAATAATAAGGATAAGCATGAATTCATGCCAGGAATAAGAAGTGTGACGTTTTTGATTTCCTCCCTTCTGTAATAAGCAGCCAAGGTCAAGGTCAAGGTCAAGGTAAACTTTATTATCCCACAAGGGGAAATTCATATGGTCATACACATGCTGTTTAAACCACAAATATACACGATACATGCACTAATACACACACACACACACACACATACACATCAACTAAATATTCTGTGCAATACTAAAAATATAAAATATAATATACAATATACAATCTAAATATATAATATGCACATCAAAATACCCAAACCCAATAATGTAGTTGGACATCTATCTATCATTTAATAATCAAATTGCTGTAGGCACAAATGATTTACTGTTCCTTGTTGTTCTAATTTTCTGCTGCAGGATTCTGCCATTTGACCTGCTACTCCTCTGGAATTTCAGATGGAGAAGATGGATTGGATCCTTGAGGATCTGATCAGCCTTTTTTAAAATAAGGTCCTTATACAACTGTGCTACAGACACCTGATCGACCCCAATGATCCCACTTGCTATCTTGATCATGCACTGCAATTTGGAATGATCTTGACCACGCATGTTTCCGAAGGTGCAGATCAGGCCATAGGACAGAACACTCTGCAAAACAGATTTATAGAACATATGGAGGATACGACAATCTACTCTAAAATGATTCAGTTTCTAAGAAAGAACAACCTCTGTTGTAGTTTCTTATACTTAATCCCTGCGCATTAATTGAATCTTAGGTGATCATCAATTTAAACTCCAAGATATTTATAAATTGAGACCCGCTCAACTAATTTACCATTTGTAATTGTTTGTGTATAGTTTTATGCAGTTTTAACTGTTACATACACTCACCTAAAGGATTATTAGGAACACCTGTTCAATTTCTCATTAATGCAATTATCTAACCAACCAATCACATGGCAGTTGCTTCAATGCATTTAGGGGTGTGGTCCTGGTCATGACAATCTCCTGAACTCCAAACTGAATGTCTGAATGGGAGGGCCCGAGCAAGGTGCCAGACCAGAGTCCCCCAAGGAGGCAGCCGGAGGGCGAGGGCCCGAGCAAGGTGCCAGACCAGAGGCCCCCAAGGAGGCAGCCGGAGGGCGAGGGCCCAAGCAAGGTGCCGGGGAAGAGGCCCCCAAGGAGGCAGCCGGAGGGCAAGGGCCCGAGGAAGGTGCCAGGGAAGAGGCCCGGCAAGGCGCCGGGGAAGAGGCCACCAAGAAAGCATCCGTAGGGTCCCAGGAAGGTGCCGGGGACGAGGCCACCAAGAAAGCATCCGCAGGAGCAGGGTCCAAGCAAAGTCCCGGGGAAGAGGCCACCAAGAAAGCATCCGAAGGTTCCAAGCAAGGTGCCGGTGAAGAGGCCCGGCAAGGCGCCAGGGAAGAGGCCACCAAGAAAGCATCCGCAGGGGCAGGGTCCCAGCAAGGTGCCGGAGAAGAGGCCACCAAGAAAGCATCAGCAGGGGCATGGTCCAAGCAAGGTGCCGGGGAAGAGGCCTGGCAATAAGCCTGTGAGGAAGGTGCCAGGGAAGAGACCACAGAGAGAATGGGAGGGTCTAGAGAAGATGCCAATCAAGATTCTGGAGAGAGGCCCTGAGGGAGAGCACCTGGCTGGGAGGAGAGCAGCCTTGCAGTCCTTGCTTGTGCCCAGATGGTGTGGAGGAGTATGAGGATATCTTCCACAGTGCACACGGTGAGACACATGTCCATCCCTCCTCTGTGCACTCTCCTAAATGGTCATTCCAGTGTCAATGTACTGTGGTGGCCAGTCGGTGCTAATGTACTGTATTTGTCTCTTCAGATGCCTGGGAGTGCTGTATTCACCTCCCCTGAATGGAGACTGGCTGGGACCTGACAACTTGTATTTTTGTGAATGGAGGGAGTGGAGGAAAATGAGAAATAAAAGCTGAAAAAACAAAGTCAATTGTATGAGACTTTTAATTTTGTACATGCATTCCTCCTTTATACCTACACTCCCTCAATGTACTGCTCGGCCTCCCCTTTACCTTTACCCCTTTACCCCCCAAGTTTGCTCTCTCTCTCACTCTGCCATTCCTTTTACACCCCTGACTAAAATAACAAAGGCTCCTCCTAGGTATGTTCATTTCAATTTGGATTTAATTTCGGGTGCAACAGTGGCAGTCTGTAAAATAGGCTTTGAAACTGAATGTACATGAACAAGGGTTTGAGACACGGTCTTGCTGGAAGGTTAGGGGATGGATGTAGACCCTTCAAGAGTCTGTAGGAGTCACTTGCTTTTGAGGATTTGCCTGCAGCCCAGATGCAATTGAGAGAATGGACAGACATTAGACATCTTGGCAGACGCCCTTATCCAGGGTGTCTTGCATTTGTACCCATCTGGGTATTTTACTGGAGCAATCTAAGTGAAGTACCTTGCTCGGGGGTACAACAGCATTGCCTGTTAGCAGCAGATCCTTTAAGTCCTGTAAGTTCGAGGTGGGGCCTCCATGGATCGGACTTGTTCGGCCAGCACATCCCACAGACGCTTGATTGGATTGAGATCTGGGGAATTTGGAGGCCAAGTCAACACCTTGAACTCGTGACTCATCAGACCAGGCCACCTTCTTCCATTGCTCTGTGGTCCAGTTCTCATGCTCACGTGCCCATTGTAGACGCTTTCGGCTGTGGACGGGTCAGCACGGGCATCCTGACTGGTCTGCGGCTACGCAGCCCCATACGCAACAAACTGCGATGCACTGTGTGTTCTGACACCTTTCTATCAGAACCAGCATTCACTTTTTCAGTAATTTGAGCTACAGTAGCTCGTCTGTTGGATCGGACCACACGGGCCAACCTTCGCTCCCCACGTGCATCAATGAGCCTTGGCCGCCCATGACCCTGTCGCTGGTTCACCGCTTTTCCTTCCTTGGACCACTTTTGATAGGTACTGACCACTGCAGACCGGGAACACCCCACAAGAGCTGCAGTTTTGGAGATGCTCTGACCCAGTCATCTAACCATCACAATTTGGCCCTTGTCAAAGTCGCTCAGATCCTTACGCTTGCCCATTTTTCCTGCTTCTAACACATCAACTTTGAGGACAAAATGTTCACTTGCTGCCTAATTTATCCCACCCACTGACAGGTGCCATGATAACGAGATTATCAGTGTTATTCACTTCACCTGTCAGTGCTCATAATGTTATGGCTGATCGGCTGCAACACTTTCTGTTGAAGTTCTAGCCAGATGAGCTTCAAAATGTATTGTACTGCCAACATTTTCTTGTGATTCTTATTGCAGCTCAAACAAAAAGGTATATTAAATATGTTAAAAGTAGATTAACAAGGTTATATTTTACATTTTAAAACAAACATATGATTTCCATTAAATGAGAATAGATGTTAAAACTTCATGCTGATTTGCACTCCGCTAATACACTTATTTATTATATGAGATTTAGTTAACTCAATGTTCCCATAAAGTACTTCATATCCTGAAGGTCTTGTTTATGATATGCAGCTAAACTTCTTCTGGTATTGAAACTGTACTAGACCTATATGTAATATTAGTTAGTGAAATGTATTTGAGTAGTCAAGATGGCAGCTCATGTAACTATTTTGACAGCCGGAAGTCCCACCCTCCCTATGTACCATAGACTGGAAGGCCCACCTCACCTTCCGGTTACCCCCACCTTTGAACCGGAACTTCTCTCTCCTTCCCAGCACCCACAGGGTTACCCTTTGACCCTCCCTTGTCAACCATCTTGGATGTCAGCCATCTTGGCTGATATCATACATCTTGGATGATATCGGCCATTTGTAAGGTCATAGGTCAACTGATAAGATGGTAGCCATTTTGTTAGGGTGACATCCATCATGATGAGGGTCCGAGGGTACCTCACCCTGCTGGTGTGGAGGTGTAATGTTTAATAGCATAAACTGTGTTTTTTTTAAGGTTATATTGTTTTATGATACTGTTTTAGTAAAATAAAAAATACAAGTTTTAAATACACACATATATATTTAAGGTTATATTGTTTTTTGATACTGTTTTAGTAAATTAAAAAAGAAAAACAAGACTCAGTCAAATATGTGTCAATGTCAGTCTTTTATTGTGACCAATCTAAACATGACAACTTGGTATCAGGTCAGAAGTAGACAGTGAGCTTAGATACTGACACGGGTGACCAGTGATCTCCCATGCACAACTCCTACAGCAGACAGAATAAGAAAAAATAACATTTAACCAGATTGGTATTCAAACCCATACGGCTATATGTCCATTGGATCTTAAGCCAAACACCTTAACCACTTGACCCCCTGGTGTGTTACTACTTAGTATAACTTGTTGAGGGAAACAGGTATTTTTTTAATCATTAGAGGATGAGCTATGTAAAGAGATTAAAAGCAGGAAGCAGGAAGTTTTGGAGGAATCGATACACTACTGAGAAGTGCCAGAGCAAAGGGTGTCCATGTGAAAAGAGAACATGTTTCACAATGGTTATCAGATCAATACACATATTCAGTGCACAAACCAGACATTGACTTACAATGGCAGGCAGACCTGGTCGAAATGGGACAGTTCTCAAAGTTCAATAACGGTATGAAATACATTCTAATCTGTATAGATGTGTTGTCCAAATATGCCTGGGTAGTACCGTTAAAAAACAAAACGGGTCAGCAAATGTGCGCAGCCTTTAAGGGCGCGTTCCGAAGAAACTGCAGACAGATCAGGGGAAAGAATTCCTCAATCAGGGTTTTCAAAGTCTTCTCAAGCAACACCAAACTGTACATTTTGTGACAAACAGTAAAGTGAAAGCCAGCGTGGTAGAGAGATTCAATAGGACTATAAAATCGAAAATGTGGAAGTACTTTACAACAGTGAACACTTTTAGATATGTGGATGTCTTACCAGACCTGGTGCACAGTTACAATCACACATTCCATAGAACTGTCAAGGAACGGCCAGTAGATGTCCTGATCTCCTGAGATGTCATGCCCTGAGGGTATGGAGGACAGTGTATGGTTCATTTTTAAAAAGCAGACCTTTAATATTAAAGTTTAAACAAGGTGATCATGTGAGAGTATCAGGGATAAAAGGGAAATTTGAAAAGGGGTATGAGCACACATTCACTGATGAGATTTTCATAGTCAAAGAATGTGTCCCGGGATTAAGACCCATTTACAAACTAAAAGATTATGCTGGTGATGAGATAAAAGGTCAGTTTTACACAGAACTGTCAGGCTGGGTCATGCTGATGCGCTGCAGGTGGCTAATGCAAAATACCCTGTAGATCGGGTTCAGATGAAAGTGTTCAGTCTGGCCAGAGGAAGCCGGGTCTGCAACCAGGAACATTTGTTTCTGGGACAATTGCCTAAAATAATAGTAATTGGTTTTGTGGATAACGCAGCATTCAGTGGTGACGTTACACAAAACCCCTTCAACTTTAAACATTGTGATATTAATTTCCTGGCCCTGTATGCTGATGGGGAACAGATTCGTACTAAACCGCTACAACCGGATTTTGCAAATGATAACTGTGTCTGGGAGTACTTTAACCTGGTGGAAACAGCCAGAAAGGGCCTCAAAGACAAGCTTCTGGTAGTGGACCGTAAGGAGTTTGCCAGAGGTTACACACTGTTTGCATTCAACCTGAGCCCGGATCAAGAGTGCACCGGGCACTATTCACTCATAAAAACAGGGAACCTGAGAGCAGAAATTCGTTTTGCCCAGCCATTACCAACCACCGTGAACATGATAGTGTATGCTGTTTTTGATAATATTGTTGAAATTAACATGAGATGACAAGTCCTTTATGACTACAGCTGAAAAGGAAAAAAACGATTG
Source organism: Amia ocellicauda (assembly GCF_036373705.1). Classification (NCBI taxonomy): domain Eukaryota; kingdom Metazoa; phylum Chordata; class Actinopteri; order Amiiformes; family Amiidae; genus Amia; species Amia ocellicauda. Next base: position 47,740,450 of record NC_089855.1, on the reverse strand, counting down.
ATTTGTACCTTTCGCTAAACTGGCCATGGATACCAAACAACATTTTGCCATCATGACTAATGACATTTACACAATGTTTCCATCTGATAAGCTCCCCAAACGATCACGAGTCCCGAATAGGAGGCCAGTCTGTCTCATCATTAACACCCACCCCCACGACTGACCCGGGGAACACTGGCTCGCTATCTATCTAGGAGGAGATGGGAAAGCTGAATTCTTTGATTCTTATGGATTCCCTCCCAATGCTCCTTTTTTCCCTAAATCAATCATGCGTTTCTTAAACACAAATGCCTTGTTAACCATGTATAACAGTAACCAGTTGCAAGATGCTTTGTCCACAACATGTGGAAACCATTGTGTGTATTTTTTACAACAGCATTGTAAAGGTTTAGCTTATAATCAGATATTGGATTTGTATTCTGAAGATTTAATTAGTAATGACAACATGGTAATGCAGTTTGTTAAAAGTTATAACAGGAGAACGAGACCTATGTATTTGTTTAAGCTTCATGTAAATGAGAATTGTCAGATGTGTAACCGAATGCATGATTTTAGGATCTGTCATAATTGCTAAACCAGTCATGAACAGAAATAAGCAATGTTAGAGCCATGTATGAATAACACTATATACACTCACCTAAATGATTATTAGGAACACCATACTAATATTGTGTTTGACCCCCTTTCGCCTTCAGAACTGCCTTAATTCTACGTGGCATTGATTCAACAAGGTGCTGAAAGCATTCTTTAGAAATGTTGGCCCATATTGATAGGATAGCATCTTGCAGCTGATGGAGATTTGTGGGATGCACATCCAGGGCACGAAGCTCCCGTTCCACCACATCCCAAAGATGCTCTATTGGGTTGAGATCTGGTGACTGTGGGGGCCAGTTTAGTACAGTGAACTCATTGTCATGTTCAAGAAACCAATTTGAAATGATTCGACCTTTGTGGCATGGTGCATTATCCTGCTGGAAGTAGCCAACAGAGGATGGGTACATGGTGGTCATAAAGGGATGGACATGGTCAGAAACAATGCTCAGGTAGGCCGTCGCATTTAAAAGATGCCCAATTGGCACTAAGGGGCCTAAAGTGTGCCAAGAAAACATCCCCCACACCATTACACCACCACCACCAGCCTGCACAGTGGTAACAAGGCATGATGGATCCATGTTCTCATTCTGTTTATGCCAAATTCTGACTCTACCATCTGAATGTCTCAACAGAAATCGAGACTCATCAGACCAGGCAACATTTTTCCAGTCTTCAACTGTCCAATTTTGGTGAGCTTGTGCAAATTGTAGCCTCTTTTTCCTATTTGTAGTGGAGATGAATGGTACCCGGTGGGGTCATCTGCTGTTGTAGCCCATCCGCCTCAAGGTTGTACGTGTTGTGGCTTCACAAATGCTTTGCTGCATACCTCGGTTGTAACGAGTGGTTATTTCAGTCAAAGTTGCTCTTCAATCAGCTTGAATCAGTCGGCCTATTCTCCTCTGACCTCTAGCATCAACAAGGCATTTTTGCCCACAGGACTGCCGCATACTGGATGTTTTTCCCTTTTCACACCATTCTTTGTAAACCCTAGAAATGGTTGTGCGTGAAAATCCCAGTAACTGAGCATATTGTGAAATACTCAGACCGGCCTGTCTGGCACCAACAACCATGCCACACTCAAAATTGCTTAAATCACCTTTCTTTCCCATTCAGACATTCAGTTTGGAGTTCAGGAGATTGTCTTGACCAGGACCACACCCCTAAATGCATTGAAGCAACTGCCATGTGATTGGTTGGTTAGATAATTGCATTAATGAGAAATTGAACAGGTGTTCCTAATAATCCTTTAGGTAAGTGTATGTACAGACACGATAGATTAGTGCCTGTTAATGAAATTTGTAATTCTCATATATGTAATGCCTGTTAACCAGATAATAAAATATTATATGCACAATAAGTACAGTTTTACCTAGTTAATAAATTCACACATACAAACACCATTGTTTATCACACGTTACATTTTTATTCATCTCCATTATCAAAAAAAATATAAAAAACAACAATTAAACACCACTGACAATTGTTATTTGGTATACAAACACAATAATAATAATAATAATAATAATAATAATAATAATGATAAAACATTTTTTATTATCAGAATCACACAAGGATTCAACATTTTATGGATAACAACAACTTATGTATTTCTATAACCTATATATAAGCAAACACCCACCAAAATAATAATAATAGAAAAAACGTATTATTTTTTACAGAGATAACCATGGTAATTTCCCAAATAGTCTGCGTCTTTTTGCGGGGTGGTCTCTCTGTGGAGTTTCTGGTGGGGCAACGGCCCCCTCCAGTGAGATAAACTCTGGATCAGGAGAAATAGGGTCTCTCTGTATAGATACTGTACTATCCCTAGTAGGGGCCATTTTGAGTTTCTCCAATAACTCCCGGTTAACTCTGTTGGACAAAACAGAACCGGGGATATTAATCTCGGCCATAGCGGTCATAAAACTGCCCCAGCCTTTGGGGGCTCTTCCTGAGGCCAGTGTGTGCTGCTGTGTGACAGCCCTGACCAGATCTATCACATGAGCCCCGCGGATAGGAGCCCCTTGTACACAAATTCCCCATTCTCGTTCCATGAAGTTACAGCATTGTTGGATACCATTCTCTTAAGTCATATTTCGGCATTTGTCTTTTGCCTCTGTGGTATAGCCTCTAAAATATCATCAAAAACAGGCTCTGTAGGTGTTATTTGACCCGGGGTGTCTGTATCAGGCATCTGCAAAGTTAACACGGCCTTTTCTGATTCCGCCTGACGCGTCAGGGTCAAGTACCTCTGCAACACTTGTGCGTAGCGTTAAGCTTTTTCATATTGTCCCAAATGAGAGCTTTGCACAATATCTTTCATTTCCCCATCCAATTTATACGTGGCTATTGTCGGATGTCGTGCTCAACTGGAAAGTCCTCTTTAATTCTGTCCGTCTGTTTCTGCGGAACTAAATACATTTTTTCTTGGCCAGTAAGCTGGTGATGAGGGGGAGGGCGATAATTGGCAAATTACCGATAAACCCCCAGACTGGTTCAATAGATTTCTCTTTCTCTTAACAGACACGGTCTTTTTACTAAGAGTTTTTATAATGTGGCCACTTTTCTGAGTTTGAGACATTGTTTAGCGCTCAAGCGGATGTTGTCTTCAGTGTATTTAGCGCGATTTCTGACGCGGCGGCACCAGGTCGCTCTGAATGGCTGCTCTGCAGGACAGCCAGGTTTCTGCGCATGCGCGGTGACAGCCTGACAGCCAGAGTCACAGACCGCAAATGCGCTCAAAGCTGGAAAAACAGAGTCTTTTACTTTCTTTGTTTTTATACACATAAACCACCGGGGTGTCAGGGGGGAAAAGACCCGTCCTTAAACGGTATTCATCAGGGGTCTTTGACATGAGATCGACAAATAAGTATCCGAAAGACTTCTTGGTGGCATCTTCAAAAGCTTCCACAAAATATTGAGATTTGCCTGGATACATCCGTCGCGCTAATGTGGTGATCTGTAATTTATCTCTCGGGTTTTTGAAAAGAACCATATATTTGGTGTTTAAAGTAATAGTTCTACTTTTCCGTCGCTGACAAAACACATTCTGTACAATATATAAAATACTGAGGTTTCTGTGGTGCACGTATTTAGTGAAGGCTTTTTCAAGCTCATCGCTTTCACAGGCCCTTTCCATAAGATCATCAATAATCAACATGTTTATCACATGGTAGTAATTCATCGTCATTAAATGTTTCAGGCAACCCCTCTATAAATTTAATAAAAGGGTATTTTAACTCCAGTTCTTTATAGAGCGGCTGCATGCAACTATAACACCAAACAATATTATCAGGCATGCATGATAATACATGGCTAGCATTGTCTAATAACTGTCTTATAAAAAACCTCTTGCCGCAGTTTGAGGGCCCTGACAGAATACATGAAAACGGGTGCTGCAGTCTAAAATCCATTGTTCAATACCCGTAGGGCAAGGATGTAAGGTCTGGTCCCAGGACACGTTTATCATACACGACTTTCAGGGTCTTTTGCAGTGTTCTCGTCTCTAAGTGCCAGTCTCGCTTAACACGTACTATCCCCGGTGTAATGTCTTTTATTTCACCATTTGCACCAGCCTCCTTAAACGTATGGTCGAGTATCAAATCTTTTAGGCTATCGAAATAAATTTTCTCACTATTAGCCGCGTTTAATGTGATACCCTTTACCTTGATACAGGCTTTCCCTCCTGAGAGCTTATATCCATAGGATTTAGGTCCTGTAGCAACACACTCTGTAATGTGCTGGTCTGGCGGCAGCTCACTTGTCAATTGACCCAGATAATCTCCTAACTCGGGGTCCCACTGTCCTGGCCTGCTTACATAAATGATTGAATCAGTGTCATAATACAAACAGCGATCTTGTAATGCATGCAGAAGAGAGTACAGTTCTAACCTAGCATAGGCGGTGGTGAAACTGGCGATACAAATATTTACATTTGAAAGCTGTGTGTAGTGCTCTCTTGCCCGTTTCCAGGTGACACAGGCGCAGTCATCGTCAATAAAATCACAAGACGAGACCTCGGGGTATGGGGCCAACACGTATTGAAATAATTCGTTGGGGTCTCGCACAATACTGGTGTTTTGTAAATCGGTTCGTTGTCCACATTTTCCCCATAAAGAATTCAAAAACAGTTTTGAAATCTGTCTTTTGGCCGGATTCTTAGTGATGTTGAAATAATCTAAGTGTACCCCCTCTCTGTCATAATACTCTCTGAAGCAGCGTTCATGGTCTGTGTCATTTGTGCACCACTCTGGATAGCCTGAGGCCTCTTGTTTGCCTTTTAAATGCGTTTTAATATAGTCACTAAACAACGTGTTGGCCGAGTGCTTAAAGTGCCAGATGTCGTATATTTCTGCTATTCTGTAGCCCTTATGTACAGCAGCCAGCAGCTCGGGCGCGCACCAGACACCGGTAAGCGCTCTCTCCTCCTCGCTGTGTGTGCAGGGGGGCCCTGCTGGGTGTCCGCACACGTCCCACAGAGCGTAAAGAACCGTTTTTTACCAACTCTGCTCGGTAACACCGGGAAAAACAACCTTCTAGGAGGGTAAACTTTGACTTTTGCAAGCCCTCGCATATTATATCTGGGTGACCAACAGGGTACAATTTGGTTTTATTCACGAAAGGGTAGAGCCGTGAAAAAACCAACCGTGGTACTCAAATGCCGTGTTCACTCCATTTATTACTGCGAAACCGTCTAGATAGTACGGGCCATATTTACAGTCACCAGCCGGCTTTAGTGCGTGTTGTACACTGATGTTGTCCTTGTGCTCTGAATACATGAGCCACTGAATAGCGGGGGTCGAGAAGCGCTTTTTCTGGCGGTGATCATTCTTGTGCGGGACTAATGCTATGGTCTGCGGGTACATCGTCATACACACTGAAGCGATGGTGATGTACTGAAACGGGTCAAGACTAACTTTAATCAGGGCTGAATCGGGGTCTGCTGGACACTTCGGACGTATCTGTTCAGTCATACTTAAGATCTCATCCCTAAATATCGTGCAAGCTTGTCTCAGTATGGCCACATCCTGTCTACAGTAGCGTTTCAATTCATCTTGGAAAATAAATTCAGAGTGTTTGTGCCCGTCATACCATTCCTGAAACTCTGCTTTATCAGCACCCATCATGTAGTCTACCCCGTAAAATTGTTCAGCAGGTAAGGGGCCTACATCATTTTGGTTTGCAACAGTATTAAAAAAGTGTGGGAAATGTCCTTTCGCACCCTCAAATCCCATTGCTTTTGGCATATTGCTCAGTTTCATAGGCAGGAAATTTAATGAATCAATGAACCTAATGTTCAGAGCGGTCACTGTCATACACATAATTTTACCACCTTGTGTGATTAAGTTTATATCTATCTTTTCATGTATGAGCTCTCTAATAACCAAGTAGTTATCATAGCCTTTACCATTGTGTGAAATAAAAGTGCAGTTTTTAAAACGAATGTCGATGAAACATTTCACAAAGTCAGATAAGCAAGAATCCCCATAAAACTCCCATGTGCGCTCGTTGTTTATGTGTGAGGCATAAACATAGTCCCTGTTTCTTGCATGCATTCAAAATCAAAGAAAATGTATTTTTTTGATTGTTTGGGGATGTTTATTACATTCATATAGCATAAATAACAGTTTTACAGCGCGGACACAGTTTTTCTTCACAAGTATGTGTTATTGGGAGAAAAGTCCGGCACTCTGTACAGTAAAAGTGTTGAACACAAGTGATCTCTTTGGTCGCTGCCTTAGCCTTGTGTCTCCTGAGGCACGTACTGCCCCTGTACAATATTTTACATACACTGCATCTGGTGATGGTTTCTTTAACCTCAAAACAGTGGGGGTCTAAACACGCTCTGTACCGGCTCCGGCAGCTGTGTCTATTTGTATGCCCATATACCGCATGGCAATAATCACAGAAATAGCTAGCACCTATACATGTTCTGATGTTTAAAATCCCATAGTAATGCTGCTCGTGAAGTAACACAAACAGGACTTGAGCATTTATAGGTGTAGGCCCCGTAGTAAAATATTCCCATCCGTTTTCATGGTACAATACTTTGATAATGACCCCCAAAAGTCTTTCAAATGCCTGATATTTTTTTGCTGAATTGAAAACCCTACCTGACTATGCATTCGTTTGGCACAATCTAACATTTCGTAATCTGTGCATTCTTTACCCTTCCACAGGCGGTACACACTGGCAGCAAAACATAAATTGTTACCTTGGTTTTTGAAATCAATGAGACAAGCCCTTTTTTTGTCTATTATTTTACTAAATAAAATACCTTTTAATCTCCAAAAACACCCGAGGAGGGTCCCCGCCAATGCCACCCTCAGCCATTTGTTCATCATTTTCATTATTCATCTCTAACATTGCAGCATCACCACCCCCGATCTGATTATCATTGTTATTAGCTACCGATGCTAGTTCCTTAGATACATCCTGATCTATATATTCCTGAATTTCCAAGTCTGGTTGATCATTATTATTAGCTCCTAGAGCTAGTTCGTTAGATACATCCTGATCTATATATTCCTGAATTTCCAAGTTTACCGGATGGCCTCCCGTCTGGAGAGTGTGCAACAGTGTCTGTGACCGTGCTAATTGTGACACATTTGTTCTAAATTTAAGCCTACACAGCATTCTTTTCGCAGCATTAATTTTATTTCGCATTACCCCCCTAATTACACAAGCAGACTGACAGTTTTTGTGCTTCTCCTTTTTCATTGTTTGTCAATTGTTGTTTTCAGAATTGGTTGTTTTTTGTAACAACCCTTCTCGATCTTGCAGAGAGACTGATTGATTCACAGTGTGAATTACAGATTCATCAAACTCTCATCAAAAACGGGGCAATACCCTATTTGTTTTAACAAACGTGCTTTTACCCCGTTTACCTCTTTTTACAGTAGCGGAGCTCGGTCGGTTCACTTTCACACATTGCACCCCCACATCGGTGGTGTCGTGTGCCACCCGGTTTGTCTTACTCAGGGCTTTTCTGGGCGCTGTGTTTCCCCTTTGTGTGACTGGTGGCTGTCTCCCCCGCTGTAGAACGGACCTTCCTTTATCAGCACGATCGGATCTCTTCAGCTGTTTTCCACTTGACACGCCTCTCAAGCAGGGCAATGCAGGCTGTGCCGCATTTTTAGCTATAATAAAACAAACATGTCAATTACACTTTATACAGTGACTTTTCACTACATTTCGAACAAATACAAAATATAATAATAATAATAATAATAATAATAATAATAATAATAATAATAATAACATTGGTAAAAACGGTGAATGTTACACACCTCCATTCAAAGTTTGCTCTGTGACTTGGGGTGGGTGGGGGAGTGCTTAGTTATGTGGGTTAAACAACTGTCAAATCAAAAAACAAACATTGGTCCCATAAATGTACACAATATAATGTTTTAGAAGATGTAATTAATTTATAATATGTGACAACTTGTTCTATGGCATACCATGAAATCTGAATAAAACTGGCCATTAAACACATTGCTTTGGCCCACCTTCAGAACACGTGTCTCCTGCGGTTTGGAAGGCGCTGTTCGGGACGTAGGCGTTGGGGGTTGTGAGTTCCACTCTCCGTGGTCCCCTGCGGGGTGCTCGGCCCGACAGTCTCGGCTCTGTTATTCTGTGCTGTAATATCTCGGTTCTCTCTCACCTTAAATTATACAAACCATGAACTATGCATGATATACTAACACTTTTAAACCCAACTCTATTACTATAAAAAACATTCTTACCATCAATACATGATAACGCATTTACTAGCTCTTCCTCATCAAATGGACCCCAGTCAGATGCCATTATGAAGAGTGTGTCCCTTCATATATTATATCGGATGTGTAAAATTAACTGCTTGGAGCGGCAGTTAAGTTATGGGGGGGGGGGCAAAATGGTATTTCATAATTTTTCTAAGAATCACACAAATTGTATTCCACATAACATACCAGGAAACCGTCAAAAATGTTGTTCTCATTACAGAATTCAGTTGGGGCGGTATGTTGGGGTGTCTATTTCACTCCGATAAAGTTGATCTCCCACAGACATCTGTATCTATGCGTGCTATGGTCATGGTCTCACGTTCAAAACAACGTGTACACACTGGGTGAGGTGACCATTTGGAGAGATAAAATTGTTTTCACATATTTGTTCTGGACACAAACGTAATGGGTACAAATGCTGACTGTACCCACGTGTCCCCACACACGCCCCCAACCCCGCCCACACTCCTCCTCCTCTGTAGAGCCGCCGCCCACCATTTACAGTATAAAGAGACTCGCTGGTAAAGGCAGAAAACATGTCACCCCGTTCGGGACAGAACAGGTCTGCGGTAACTGGTGGAAACCCCCATAGCGCACTATGGCTACACCAGCTAAGAAGACACCCCCTAGCGACCTGAAGATGTGGGGGCACCTAACACAAAATTAAGACGGATGGAAGACATGGACCCAAAAGAGGTAACACTTTATTTTACTTAAAAAATGTGTTTAGAATATTATTATTAATTTTAAACTTATGCCGGTGTTTACATGCTGTTAGGGTGTATGTGTGTATATATGAATTTCAATGCAAAGTTAATTTAAATGCATGTTTTCTTCTTTGTATGTTTATCAAAAGAGTGGTGTCAGCGCTTCTAAGTGTCAGGCCTGTCTGATGGGTGACCCCAGCCAAGCACAGCATCTCTGTCTAACTTTAGATCATGAGCAAGGGAGTGTCTGGAGCTCTTATATGTGACAAAATCAGTGTCACCCGTTTGATAAATGTTGTGTTATGTGTTGCACGTGCCCTATTTGGGCTATGCATCACCAGACAGACTGAGAAAGAAGTGAAATCTCTTTTGCATAGCTTAGAAACATGCACTCTACCTTCGAGATGGTTTAGTGACTTGTTGGAAAGTGTAGATGAGCAAGTGATACAATAAGTTGAGAAGGTTATAAATAACAAGCCTTATAAGATATTTTACAAACATGCATAAAATACTGTTTGTGTGTGCTGTACATTTCTTGTGCAATAAGATATTATATATTTTTTTTTCAGAGCAAAAAAAACTCCTGCTGCCGTGGGTTTACATATACGTATGTTTGAGGAATCTCTGCTTGAAGATGCCATCCTCACTCTAATAGCTCACAAGTTTGGTGATTTGTATGATACTGGTAATCCTAATGTGACATTGCTAGTTGAGGATATTGTGAAAACAGTGGATGCCCTCCCCAACATGCTCAAGAGAATGCTGTATAAAGATCCACGGCCTGGTGTAGCTGCTTTTACAGCTGTTCAAAAAGTTCTCCAGAGTTCTTTTAGAAACACTATCCCTATCATGACCAAGTCCAATTTCTACACTGTGCTAGACAAAATAGCAATGATCTGTGTCGCTGCCCTTGCAAATAAACAGGTTGAGGGTGTTGCTTGTGCAGTACAGTTCAGCTGTTTCTTCCTGTCTGCTGTAGGAGTTGTGCATGGGAGATCACTGGTCACCCGTGTCAGTATCTAAGCTCACTGTCTACTTCTGACCTGATACCATGTTGTCATGTCTAGATTGGTCACAATAAAAAGACTGACATTGACACATATTTTACTGAGTCTTGTTTTTATTTTTTTATTTTACTAAAACAGTATCATAAAACAATATAACCTTTAAAAAAAAAAAAAAAAACACAGTTTATGCTATTAAACAATACACCTCCACACCAGCAGGGTGAGGTACCCTCAGACCCTCACCATGATGGATGTCACCCTAACAAAATGGCTACCATCTTACCAGGTGACCTATGACCTTACAAATGGCCGATATCATCCAAGATGGATGATATCAGCCAAGATGGCTGACATCCAAGATGGTTGACAAGGGAGGGTCAAAGCGTAACCCTGTGGGTGCTGGGAAGGAGAGAGAAGTTCCGGTTCAAAGGTGGGGGTAACGGAAGGTGAGGTGGGCCTTCCAGTATATGGTACGTAGGGAGGGCAGGACTTCCGGCTGTCAAAATAGTTACATGAGCTGCCATCTAGACTACTTATTTGTATTAGTGTCACTATGATTGAGAGTAGCAGTTGAGCCATATAAAAATAAAATATTAATAGTAAAAAGTGATGTACCATGCAGGTGGTTAGGAGTCTTGGAGGATTTTCAGTCCTTTACGCTGAATGTGAGACACATAGATGCCAGAGATGGAGGTGAGCTCACAGGCAATGAGTTTTGAGTCTGAGCACACAATCCTGTCAAGCTGCTTCCTCTGCTGAGCTGTGAGTTGACTGCACTGACTGCACTGCTTGTGGTCAGTTGCTGTGTGTTTGCGATAGCGCTGTTTGATCGGCTGTTTGATCGGCTGCTTTACTACGTGTCTGTGTGTGACAGCATTAAAAAAAACCTCTTGGTAACACAGTACATACAGTTATAAAGTACGCTTTTGATGTATAATTCACATTTCGTGAACATAATTCATATTTTATCCCACGTATTTCGTGCTTGGCAATTTTGGACGAAACGTAAAATGTACTTTGCTTTCCGTGGACGGAATGAACAATTAGCATCATGATAAAACAGTGACTGATCAAGGCATTGATCCAGAGACCTGGGTTTACAACATTATCAGGATTGAATTACAAAGGAAAGTTAGAAACTTGCTGAGCCGATCAGACAAGCGCTACATCAAGTGTAAATCTAATACAATAAATAATGATAATAATTAATATATGATGTGTAGCACATGTGTTTCACCAATCAACATGATTATAAACCTTTCATAATTACTAATTTGATTAAGCCCATATTGCCGTTATATTTATTATATTATTCAGTGGGCTATAGCGTTTCACATGAACTATGGGTCTGGCGGTTGGAGAAGAACGTATTTATAGCTCATAAATTTTCCGGAGATTAACAGCAGAAACGCCATATAGGCATCTAATTCAAATATATAGTAACATATAAGAACGGATATGCAGGAGAAATGCACATACACAGAGACGTGTGTATGTATGTTAAGGCAGCACTGTGGAGTAGTGGTTAGGGCTCTGGACTCATAACTGAAAGGTAAAATACCGGTAACACTTTATTTTAAGGATAAAAAATTAGACAGCAATAAATGACTAATAACTGCATTTGTAAGTGACTAGTTATGGACTTGTATGCCATTACAAGCTATTTATAAGGCCTTTATTGGCTGTTATCTTATTTTTGTCTTATAGCCCCTTTACACTTGTTTCTGTCCTAACAATTAACTTATTAGCTAAAAATATAAGAAACTAATAGCTTGTATTGTGCAAAATACACACTTTATAGGTTCTCAGTACACTGTGTGAATGTGTAGATTGTAAGTATGAAATAAATATAGAATGGGCATTTCAACACAGACATTTACATTAGCAGAAAAAGCACTATGTTGTTACACAAAAGCACAGTTTTTCTAGTATTGTTCTATACTAACAAATTATTTATAACTGTTGCATTAAGTTGGGGGGGGTGTATTTTGATAGAGCATTTTAGCTCTGAGCTGAACTCTGATCTAAAGAAGACCTCTCCCCCAAAGTTAACAGATGTCCTTAGCTCATCGGCACGTGAACTGTTCTACATCAAAGTGTCAGTCTTGGGAGGATGGCACCGAGAATGGGCCAAATGGCTTGGAATCCCTGGGGTGAAATGTCTGGGGAATAAAAACTCATTGACATCAGTCATAAATCAAGCCTCCTCCAATAGGACACTGGGGGCTGAAACCGAAATCCAATCTCACAAACTCAAGAACCAATCGTCTATTGATCTGACAGGTGTATAAAGGACAGCACACGGCATCTCTCTCTCGCTCTCTCACCTGAACCAGTAACCCGCTGCCACAGCTCAACCTGTAGCTCTGTTGCCAGAACCGGAACCAGAAACCAACCAAGTCTTTGCCGGCAACAGAAGAGTTAAACTGGGAGAAGGAGATTGAGCCGTACGAAGAATTCTTTTAAAGGACTTTATTAAATAAAGAACTTTACAGACTGCGCTGCCCGCCTGTGCCCACCTGATCAGTGGAGTTTTACAGCTGGACAATTGACTAAGTCGACTGTATACGAAAGTGTCAGTCATTTAAATAGCTATTGAGTCTTAAGAAACTTGACCCTTGGAAATGAACAGGGCCCTGCTTTCCTCAAAGACTTTGTCTTCAAGTTACTACGGTGGAAAACCCTGCTTGCAAAGAAGATTTTGTGCACAACCTTGGAGGCTTCAAACCAGTGGAAAATCTGTTTGGAAAAGACTCTACTTTCGTGAAACCCCAACTTCCAGGTGCATCGACTGAGTGGAAGTTCTTGGACAAAGCCGAACCGGACTGCCTTTGTTCCAACCACACGGACCTCGTGCCGTGTGCTGTTATCTGAGCCCGAAGCCAGAGAGGCCTCTCTGCGACGAAGTTCAGATAAGTTTAACAGTTTGGAGTTTATGATTCATGACATTTGAGAAATCAATTAGAAATGTTAATCTGTGATTCATGACTCTATAATGTGTAATATCATTTAGTATTTTCTTAAATATAAATGTGTGTTGCATTAAACTGTTTTGTTTGACAATTTTAGTAATAAAATCTGTCAACGCCGAGAAATATCTTCTCATTCCTGTTTAACAGTTTAGTCTGAAATTAACACACATTAATAGACATTAGATTATTGGTGGCCCTGCCTATCCTTAATCATTGAATAATAATCAGTTAAGGGAAATTGTGGTAACAAGTAATGAGAGGATCTTTCTCGGCACCTAAACGTAAATGAGACTGATATATATATATAACGAGAAGTTACCTGACATAAATACTAACCTGCGTAGTTATTTAATGTCTGACTAACAATACTAATGAGAGACTCACCTTCGTCTTACTAACCGGTATTGTAGTCGATGTGTTTGTAATTTTGTGTAACGTTTTGTGTGTCATCATATGTGATTCCATGGTCTTTGATTTGGTCACAGAAGTGATATGTCTTTGATTTGTTGATCTAGAGTTGAATTTTAATTAGTTTTTCCCTTTTTGTATAACTATTGTAGTGCTACATTTTATCTTTGTTTTTAATAAATTTGAGAATTTATATCTTTGGAATTGGTGTCTGTGTTCAATTATTGCAGAAATTGAGTTCTACAAGATTCTAGGATTCTTGATAAGGTGATACTATAAATTTACTTCTTTGAACTGAAATTTATAAGTGTACCTTACGCTACATAACTGAAACATTACCTGAATTTATTCATGGGTAACAAGCACATTTCTCACTAATAAATGCATATTAAGGCAATATTACTTCAGAGTATGTTCCCTGTTCTAAAGTAAACATTTGTTGTTTTCCAATAAGAAAAGAGACATAAAATATTGCAGTCTTTATTGTTGTATGGTTCAACAAGAGAACAAACTGCAAATGAGAGACATCTTGATTAATCACAGACAATTGCCAAACAATTAACATTATGTTTTTAATTGTAACAATCTTAAACATTAATTTAGAGTGAAAGGACTCCTTCAGGTACTTTTTATCAACACTGCTCAAAAAGTCGCTAACCAACAAGATTTTAACAAGATGTAGAATATAAAAAAAGAAAACAAGAAAAAATAAATAAAATTATAAATATCCAGTAATATATTTTCTTTAATCTAAAACAATTATCTAAAAATTAACTTTTACTGAACAGTCTCTTTCGTTCTTGAACAAAATCCTGCAACACCACATAATTACTTCAATACTTGATCAAAATGGGCAATAGATGCCCTCGAGCCTTGAGATCTTCAATGGATCTTTTAATTTCAGGATAAACACTCCAGGCACATCTTTTTGCAAAAGCTAGCAATGTTTCCATAGCTGGATCAAACACCAGGGTGCTATAGGTCTTGGGGTCTGCAACCTGAAGCTCTGCTATTGGTGCTGTTGCTGCAATGGTGCCTCTGTCAACAATGTGCCGATGGAATGCCTCTGACATGGTGCGAACTTTCCTGAATGTTTTGAGGACTTGTTGGTAGCGGCTGGAATTGAATTGAATTAAAAATGTGGGTGCAAAAACACACCCTTGTGTTTTATATGTAATCCATCCATTTTCAAAACCACTTATCCTGGTGAGGGTTGTGGGGGACAGTAGAGCCGATCCTGGTAGGCATACACCCAAGACAGGACACCAGGCCATTGCTGGGCAACACACACAGGGCAATTTAATATATACCCAATTAACCTGCATGTCTTTGGATGATGCCCAGAGTAAACCCACTCAGACACTGGGAGAACATGCAAACTCCACACAGACAGGCACCCCAAGCCAGGACTCAAACCTAGGACCCCTGGAGCTATGAGGCAGCAGTGCTAACCAAACACACCACTGTGCCACCCACAGAAGGAAAGTGTTTCTCAACCAAATCCAAAGAAATGACTTGAACCTTTATGGTGCCTTTATGTGCTTTATTCACGTGTGTTTTAAGGATATACATCTCCATCAAAATATCTTTGTTCCACAGAAATAATAATGTCATACAAATTTAAGATGGCAAAAGGGTGAGTAAACGACAAGAGGATTGTCATTTGGCTAAACTATTAATTTAACAAAACAAATTAAATAGAAATATTTAACATTAAAATGATACACATATTTCCATAATTAGAGAACATACACACTCACAATGGTATAAAAAACAATTGAAGGTCAAATTCAGTTAGAGTCATAGCCTTGCTCTAAAATATGATGTTGTTGCATGACGGGTCAGTTTAAGTCTTAGCTTGGTGTTTTGAACAAATAAATTCCTACTAAATATAACATTACACTGAAATTTCATTTAAAAATAAATATAATACACTTATAACACATATAATACAAGGTGTTTTCCTGATCCCATTCCCACTCTTCTCCCCTGTCATTATCTCTGCTGTCAGATAAAGAAAAAAGGCAATAAAATAATGTGAAAAAAACAAAGAGAGAAAATCAAGTTCAATGAAAAAATACTGCCCCTTTATGGAAAAGGTTTTGACTTTTCAATCTGAAAACTGAAAAAGAAGCCATGAAAAAGGAAAATATGAAAGCAGTGAAATGTATGTCAATCAACCATTTACTGCTAATGATGGTGGGTTATCCATTTAACAGCTCTGGACCAGATCATGACTAAGTTGATTTTTCACTGAACTTAAAACATTGTTGAAAGCAAATTCAGGTATATGGGGAAACAACAGCAATATACCTTTATATGATATAATGTAAACATTATAAACAATGTAGAAAAGCTATTTACCTCTTATGTGATGTTGAAGGGAATGGTGTGCCGCCTTCTTCCTTTTCTTCTGTTCGTTGTCTATTAGTTCAGGCTCATCTGATTCGCTCAAACTTGGTGATGAGGAGGTGGTGTCATCATTGTGATCATGGTGGTGGACTTCTTGTTTCACGTTCAAAGGTGCTAAAAATAAATAAACAAAAGTGTAGCATAGCATTAGCATTGTCACGTTTAACCTCAAGGGCTCGGGAACAGGGGACCCAATGCAGTGCTGGATCGCGGGATGGTCGGACAGTGTCGGTCGAGTACTGGCGGATCAGGGCAAACAAGGGCTGGGTGAAGATGTGGTCGTGGGAACAGGCGATGGTCAGGCGATCTGGTGAACAGAGCAGGCAGAGGCGAGACGGAGTCGTGGTTGTGAAGACAGGCAGGAGGTCAAGGGAACAAGACAGATATGGGGCAAAGGCTCAGGCATGATGGGCAATACATGTATTTCCGCAGTAACCCTTCTTGCATCAACCAATGAACAATTTTTTTGTTCGTATTCGCTGATGGTCTGAAAAATATTCTGCGCAGAAAATCATAATGTGAAGCCATGACGCTTCACTGCGCAACTATCCCGACGGGAAACAGACGTCAACACCGGGAGGACGAAGCGCATTGAAATGTCGCGGGTGATCTTGACCCGCAGTGCGCACCTCCTGTCCAATCAGACGAGCAGAGCTTCAGATCTGGAAAAAGAAACTGCGCACCACCAACGATCCAAATGGGATGTTTTTTATGGTTAAATTTCAGCTTTGTTGTTGTTTGTTTTAAAGATATTTACGTCGATATAGTGTTTCAATTATATTGCTAGTCTACATATCCTTAACTAATGATAGCTTGCTAGCATCTAATCTTTGCAACCAAGAGCGCCAAAAATATGCATCATTTGTTTAGTTCAAAATATTTTATTTATTTATTTATTTATTTTAGATATTTAGGTATAAACATTTTAATGGTCCTGGCATTTTAATAACCAAGTTGTTATGTATTTGATAACATACACTCAGCCTGTCATCACAAAATAAGCAGGGTGATTAGAATCAAGCTGATTGTACATTATTATATACTTATATATAAAATTATGCATGAATACGGAGACAGTAGACTGATATAAGAGATGTAAAACAACAAGAGTATTCCATAGTATAAGAGTAAGATTTACAAATATTTTATACTGAAGTTGATGGTCTAAACTTAGCAGAAAGGACTGTTTGACGGTTGTGTTACAGTAACTTGCCATCCCACTGGCAATTAAAATTAGATTAAGACAAAACTTTATTGCTTAAGTGGTATATTTACAATTACAGTTAAGTCGGACAGTGAAAACACTGGAATTTTCTTAATTTTTTTGGTACATTTGTCAGTAAATTAAACATCCAAGACAATAAACAAATCAATTTTTTTTATTGCATTTTACAAATTATCCCAACTTTTCTGGGGTTATGAGGTAATAGGGTTAATAAAAATAAAGTAAATTCCTGTGACCTTTTATACAGCCAAAGCACAAGTTGAAGCAACAACACAAGCAGCAGGAGTCCATTCCGGAGAGCTCCAAAGATGCAACACCTAATGATCTGGAGGAAAATGAACCTTCTTCACTGTAGAACCGAGTCTGAAATAAGTGGAGAGTCGCGGAGACAAAGCAAACAGAACTTTAATCGAGCCGCTCGGAAGCGCCACGTCAGGAATAATTCCTTCAGTGAGGCTTAATGTTTACAGACATGAGTACAACTTTATAGGGAAAATGACGTAACATCTTATGGCCGTTCATCCAATCGGATGATACAGGTCCGGGTCCGTTTACGATCTGTCCTCCCATGATGAGGTGATGGATCCAAAGCAGATGTCCGTCTTTGATGTGCACTAGGAAGATGCGATCCCACGGTGGTCATTTACCTAGTGTCAATCGCTCAGTAACAGAAACATTCCTGCCTAGAAACGATTAAGTCATAAACACATTCACAGCAGACATCTGTAGGCTATTTCAGCACTGTGTAATCTTTCATTACTGACAGGAGATTCTAACAAATCGACCTTGTTGACTCTTTACTTGTCCTGCTAAATCTAATCTGCTCAGTCTGTATACAACCTACTTCTAATGCTAGTATTAATATAAAACATTATATAATTATCACAAAACACTTTCTTCAACTTCCTATACAGAGTCTTCATTCACCAAGTTGCAGCAGCCAGCGTTCTGATACTAGTATGTTGTCATTTTGTCTATGGCACAAATAGCAATTAACTACTTGTATCTGTGTCCAGTATTAATTGCTAGCTTACTAATATTCCTTTAGGATATTTTGTTTCTAGGCATTTTTTCCATGAAAATGAAGATAGAAGATAGAACAGTTCACGTGCCGATGAGCTAAGGACATCTGTTAACTTTGGGGGAGAGGTCTTCTTTAGATCACAGTTCAGCTCAGAGCTAAAATGCTCTATCAAAATACACCCCCCCCCCCACCTTAATGCAACAGTTATAAATAATTTGTTAGTATAGAACAATACTAGAAAAACTGTGCTTTTGTGTAACATCATAGTGCTTTTCCTGCTATTTTAAATGTTTGTGTTGAAATGCCCATTCTATATTTATTTCATACTTACAATCTACACATTCACACAGTGTACTGAGAACCTATAAAGTGTGTATTTTGCACAATACAAGCTATTAGTATCTTATATTTTTAGCTAATAAGTTAATTGTTAGGACAGAAACAAGTGTAAAGGGGCTATAAGACAAAAATAAGATAACAGCCAATAAAGGCCTTATAAATTAAGATGTGTGTGCGTGTAGTTTCTGTAATAATAAAATAACATGTATGGATGTTAATTTGCAGGTGCACCATAGAAATCGGGTTTCGTTTTCTATAGATGGCGATCTATTAATGCGACACTGCCCGCTATGGACGCATCACTCTTACGTGCAAGTGTGTTGGCAGCAGCTGTGAGACCGTCTGCACACGACGCCCGCGCATAAACGCTGTAGCGTAAGGTACACTTATAAATTTCAAATAAAGAAGTGAATTTATAGTATCACCTTATCACAAATCCTGGAATCTTGTAGAACTCAATTTCTGTAATAATTGGACGCAGACACCAATTCCAAAGATATAAATTGTCAAATTTATTCAAAAACAAAGATTAAATGTAGCACTACACTAACTATACAAAAGGGAAAAACTAATTAAAATTCAACTCTAGATCAACAAATCAAAGACCAATCACTTCCGTGACCAAATCAAAGACCATGGGATCGCATATGATAACACACAAATCGTTAAACAAAAAAGGTTATAAACACATTGACTACAATACCGGTTAGTAAGACGAAGGTGAGTCTCTCATTAGTATTGTTAGTCAGACATTAAATAACTACGCAGGTTAGTATTTATGTCAGGTAACTTCTCGTTATATATATATCAGTCTCATTTACGTTTAGGTGCCGAGAAAGATCCTATCATTACTTGTTACCACAATTTCCCTTAACTGATTATTATTCAATGATTAAGGATAGGCAGGGCCACCTATAATCTAATGTCTATTAACTTGTGTCAATTTCAGACTAAACAGTTAAACAGGAATGAGAAGATATTTCTCGGCGTTGACAGATTTTATTTCTAAAATTATCAACAAAACAGTTTAATGCAACACACATTTATTTAAGAAAACTAAATGATATTACACATTCTAGAGTTATGAATCACAGATTAACATTTCTAATTGATTTCTCAAATGTCATGAATCATGAACTCCAAACTGTTAAACTTATCTGAACTTCGTCGCAGAGAGGCCTCTCTGTCTTCGGGCTCAGATAACAGCAAACGGCACAAGGTCCGTGTGGTTGGAACAAAGGCAGTCCGGTTCGGCTTTGTCCAAGAACTTCCACTCAGTCGATACACCTGGAAGTTGGGGTTTCGCGAATGTAGAGTCTTTTCCAAACAGATTTTCCACTGGTTTGAAGGCTCCAAGGGTGTGAACAAAATCTTCTTTGTAAGCAGGGTTTCCACCGTAGTAACTTGAAGACAAAGTCTTTGAGGAAAGCAGGGCCCTGTTTGTTCCAAGGGTCAAGTTTCTTAAGACTCAATAGCTATTTAAATGACTGACACTTTCGTATACAGTCGACTTAGTCAATTGTCCAGCTGTAAAACTCCACTGATCAGGTGGGCACAGGTGGGCAGCGCAGTCTGTAAAGTTCTTTATTTAATAAAGTCCTTTAAAAGAATTCTTCGTACGGCTCAATCTCCTTCTCCCAGTTTTACTCTTCTGTTGCCGGCAAAGACTTGGTTGGTTTCTGGTTCCGGTTCTGGCAACAGAGCTACAGGTTGAGCTGTGGCAGCGGGTTACTGGTTCAGGTGAGAGAGAGAGAGAGAGAGAGAGAGAGAGAGGCCGTGCGCTGTTCTTTATAGTCTGTCAGATAAATAGGTTCTTGAGTTTGTGAGATTGGATTTCGGTTTCAGCCCCCAGTGTCCTATTGGAGGGGGGCTTGATTTATGACTGATGTTAATCCATGCCATCTTTTGGAAATGCTGGTTGGCCCGGGTTCATGGCTCTATGTCGGGATTTCGGCTCTCGTCCACTTCAAAGAGTTTTTTATTACTTACAGGCCCCTTTCTCCAGACATCTCATAGCAGGATTCCAAACTATTTGGCCTATTCTCGGTGCCATCTTCCCCAAAACTGTCACTTTGATGTAAACCAGTCCCACGCTTTAAGGAAATCTGATAACTTTGGGGGGAGAGGTCTTCTTTAGATCAATGCTTCAGCTCAGAGCTAAAATGCTCTAATCAAAATACACCCATCATAATGCTACAACGCATAGAGGCTTAGAGCAAGTGTGCCTGTGATGTAGTATAGCAGCGGTTCTCAGTCCTAATCCTGGTCAATTAATTTAATGGAACCCTTAATTGACGCGATAATTGTCTAAATCGGAGCCTTTTCATTATTTTAACAGTATTGATTCTAAGATAAATATAAAATTGTATGCGGAAATGATAATCTTATTAAGGAACCAACTTTTTATCGGTTACACCATTTAAAGATTCAAATGTAATCAAACTACTTCAATTAAGTGTTCAATTACATAATTTAGAGCTCAGTTGGAACACAAAACAACAGGGTCAGTTTTCAGCCAGGACCAGGCAGGGGCTCAAACCAAAAAAATACTGTTTTATTGTTTTAGTATTTTACATTACACATTAAAAAAATTCAAAATTGTAATACTTTCTAAAATCATTTAAATATTTTAAAATCTTAACGTGACCAAAATATATAAACTCAAATAAACATGTGCTTAAATCAGTCAAACAATAAACTTAAAAAATAAAGATAAAAAGCAAACTGCAAATCAACAAAAAAGGTCAAATACATTGAAAATAACTGAAAATGCATCAGACAAATCAAAAAACAAATAAAACAATAAAATAAAAACAAAAACAAAGCAGTCTGATGCATTTAAAATTAAAATCCAAACGGCCAATGTATTTGACAAAATAACAGAACAAAACCAACCAAATACCAGAACAAAAACATGTGCATTTTAAAATAAAGTCATTCTTTAAAAACAATTAAAATTCGTTTTTGTAAATCATTTCTAAAAACAATCATTCATTAAGAGGTTTAAAAGATCTTGAACTCGGGCTCCAGCAGGGGGAGATGGCCGTCCCCGGAGGTGGGTCCCATCACGGGATCCTAAGCTCCCCCAGATGTTGTATTTGCCAGTTCTTGAAGGCTTCAACCTTGCCCCTCTGGTGGACCTCCAGATTGACATAGTCCCTAACTAGACCATGCCCCTCCGTGAGTTGACGACTGGGTCCAGCTCCTGCTTGTTGAACAAAAAAAGGTGCATGAAGTGGGGACGTTGGGGTTGGGGGGGGGATTGCCGAAGTGCAGTATGTTAACGAAATGCGGTGGTGTGGTGTATAATACATGGTGTATTATAGTACTTTGTTGTACCTTTTAATGTACTGCAGTACTTCAAAAATTACTCCACTCCGCGTTGGTCGGCACCACTAGAAAAACGTGCAAATAAAAATAAGAAATTAAATTTTCTTTTTTTGCAACTAGATCAGTTATGCTAATCATGGTACACAAAACATTGACACAAAAAGTGCAAAATACATAACTACAGACATGAATAAATGCATAAAGACAGGCATAACTATATACTCAGTGGTTAACAGACTTAATCCCACTGTATTGCACGGAATAACAATAAAAACATTATTATTATAGTAGGTCTAATAACAATAAATACATATGTGGCCATTCGGTGATGTAGTCAGGACTTCGGAAACTGTATGCATATGAGCAACAGTAGGGTCTAATAATATTTATAATATTTATAATAGTAATAACAATAAATACATAGCCACCCTTAAAATATGCAAATATAAACATGTTTATGATTATCATGATTGTAGTTTGGATCAGGGCCGGCCCTAGCCTTTTGGGGGGCCCACCTCGCTGCAAAACCTTTTAGTGGTGCCCATCTTTATGGCGGAGATAAATTCTTTAGGTAAAACTAAAAGACACACATACACACCATTTTGACATTAACATTCACTGCACATGTTGAAGAAATAGATTTAGTAATACATACCAATATAAATAGTGCACCATTTCAATAACAGCAATAACTAATAAGCAATGTAGGTAAAAGCCATCCACACCAAAAATACCCAGAACTGAAAATACTATATTACACAGTGCACATTAAAATACTAAATTAAATAATAAATACAACACTATCAAAAATCATTAGCTGACAACTGGCAACTACTGTAGTAGTTAACTACTAGATAATCAGTCATCATTTGGATAGCAACTACCAAATTAGATTATTACTTCATCTGCAATTGTGTTGTAGTATTGCTTTATATTTAATTTGTTAAAATATATTCATTCCACACAATGTTATGACATTTTCAAGTCCCACTACCTAGAATTTACAAAACACAGAAAAACGCTGTTAAATTTCTGTTGATATTCTTAGCAATATACACGTATATCCTGTGGCGTAGGGCAATATAATTTCATATGTGAATACTATTTTATTGGATTTAGTATTTTCTTTTCATATGTGAAGTGAAGTGAAGTGAAGTGAAGCAGCTCCCGGACAGGTTTTCGGACCGAACACATCGTGCGCTCGGAACACCCGATACTGTCTATACCCGCAAGACCAGGGGTTTTCAAACCGGTCCTGGAGTACCCCCTGCTCTGCTAGTTCTTGCTCCAAAAGAGGTCGTAATTGCTTAATTGAATACTTAATGGATCTAACAAAGCAATATACCATTAAGTAATTAAGACCTAGGTTGGAACAAAAACCAGCAGGCCAGGAGGTACTCCGGGACCGGTTTGAAAACCACTGTGCTAGACCAATCGGGTAGATATGTTGACGCAGGCGGCTTAACACTGCACTGATTTATTCGCAGGGTTGTGTCACTTGTAAAGCGCTCATATTACAAGTTATGTTCAGAGGCTAAAACATACTAATTTCCCTTTGTTTGAATCACCTCACCTCCACAGGGGGATATGTAAACACACGTGTGTGTTTGCTTCAGAAAAGGTGTGGTCTTTCAAATACATACACACATAACCTCACCGCCTTTCTACATTCAGCCAAACACTAATAATACAATTAATACAACATCTAGTGTTACTAATACAGCCAACACTACTATCACTGCTGTGCCTACAGGCTATTGCTGAGAAATGAACACATGAATGCCCTCTGCTGACGGTCCCTGCAGAGAACAGGCTGCAGCTCAGATCCTGCGACTCCCCGTGAGAATGCGGCTCCTCTCTGCTGCACGGCTGCTGGGGGCGAGGTGGGGTCGGGGGCTTCATTGGCTGGGTTCTCGGGAGTGGCTATAAATAGCGGGCATGGGGGGGCTGTTTCTTATCGCACGCTGTGTGTCTGGGTCTGTGCACGGTTGTTTTTGCCTGTTTATACTCAAGTTTGTCTGGGCTTTCTAGCATTTTTGTCTACATTTCACCGTCTTCCCAGTTTCTAAGGCTCTGGTCCATGTGGCAGGTCTGTAGGCATTTCCACTGATTTCCACTCGCCATGCTGCAGAAACGGAGCAGGGGGCGTGGCCTCCCTTCGCCCCCCTTCTTGGTGGTGCTGTGTTGGCTGTGGGGGTGCCTGGGTGTGGCTGAGAACCTGAGAGATGATGGAGGGGAGATGGAAGAGGGGAGGAGAGATCTGGTCCTCGCTGTCCCCCATCACCTTGCTGGTTCTGCTGCTGGAATGCTGAACTTTGACCTCCAGGAGCGCTCCACCAATCGGGATGAAGAATCCAATGCGGTTGGCTGGGGTTCGCTGGCCCCCTCTGGTGGCTGGGAGTCGCTAATGCAGCTGAGGCCAGAGAGTGAGGCAAGGCCAGACCGAGGAATGTCTGTGGTAGCTGGGTCTCTGCTCCTGGAGGGGGTGGAGCAGAAGGAGCAAGGGAGAGACCTTGAAGAAGGAAGGGTTAGGAAGAGGAGGGGCGTGAAGAGTTTGGGATCAAGCAAGGCTGGGAGGAAGAATGAGGCAGTCAAAAAGCGAGGGGGTTTGAGTGAGGCTGGGAACAGACCACGCCCTGGCCCCAGACCGAGATCCCGCTCTGGCACGGGACCGAGACCCCGCCCAGGGAGCTGCTGGCACCGCTGCCCCTGCCCCCGCTGGTACCAACACAAGGGCCCCCAAGTCTGCCTGTGTCTGGTAGGCAGCAGAGAACACTGGGTCTGCAGACTTGGCAATAGCAGAGGGGGTCCACCTGGGATAGAAGACAGGCGGCCCTCCCCGAGAGGAAGATCACCTCTGAAATGGGAGCGATCTTGTCAGCCTAATGGTGAGTCCCTGTCCACGCTGTGCTCTTGCTCTGATGCACATTAACTGTGCTGTGCTCTTAACCCCACTGTGGGGAGATGCTGTAGGGACCCCAGTGTGCTGTCTGTATGCTGTGCTGTGTATTAACCCCCTCTTCTCTCCTAGGCTGCAGAATCCCACGCGGCCATCAGGTGGTGTGTGGGCCGCATCGCCCCAGCAACCGGCTGTCTAGACCCTTGTGTGTGCTGGTCCGACCCTGTCGCTTGTGAGTACCCCTCTGTGCCGTAACACTCCTGTGTGCTCCCACCAAGGGTAAAGGAGCCTCCTTGAGCTCGGAGCCCCGGGGTCTTCACTGGAGGAAGCCCAACAGCATGTCCAAGTGTTCCAAATAAAATGCAATTGATTGAAATTCTGTCTCTCACTGAGTTCTTGGTCGAATGTGTAGATTGTCTAACAGCGAGTTAACCATGTGCTGCTGTTCTGTCCTGTTGGTCTCGGATGAGGTAGTGTTTTGGTTTCCAGCGGCCTGTGTCCTTTTTCAACCTTGCTGGTGCCTGTTCCACTCGCACAGAGCAGCGGTGAAGTAAGCCAGTATGCTTTGTCACGGAGCCTTGACACTATTGTCCCATAGGTGGCTCAGCAGATACAATCTCGGCAGCACAGGCTATTCCAAAGGACTTATATAATATTCAGTTGTGGGCGACACCTGGCAGATGAAATTCAATGTGGACAAGTGCAAGGTATTACATGCAAGTAACAAAAATGACCACTATAATTACACTATGGGAGGAATAGAACTAGATGAAGTATTGCATGAGAAAGACCTAGGAGTCTATGTGGACTCCACACTTTCTCCATCCAAACAATGTGGGGAAGCAATAAAAAAGGCAAACACAATGTTAGGGTATATTGTCAAAAGTGTAGAATTGAGAACAAGGGCAGTGATGTTCAGACTGTACAATGCACTAGTTAGAGCTCATCTGGATACTGTGGACAGTTCTGGGCTCCACACTTCAAGAAAGATATCGCTGCTCTAGAGGCAGTTCAGAGGAGAGCAACCAGACTTATTCCAGGTCTGAAGGGAATGTCCTACTGAGAGACTGAGGACCTGAACCTTTTCACCCTGGAACAGAGGAGACTACGTGGGGACTTGATCCAAGTCTTCAAAATCATGAAGGACATCGACCACATCAAACCAGGGGAGCTTTTCCAGATCAGCAGGGACAAACGCACCTAGGGACACAAATGGAAATTGGGCTTCAAGGCATTCAAAATGGAAAACATGAGACACTTCTTCACACAGAGAGGCGTCACAATCTGAACAAACTCCCCAGCGATGTGGTGGAATTGACAATTTGGGAACATTCAAAAATAGACTGGATAGGATCCTTGGATCACCAAATGAGCACGAAGGGATGAATGGCCTCCTTTCATTTGTAAACTTTCTTATGTTCTTACCCTTTAAGCCACATGTGCCCCAAATAAGCCCACAAGAGTTTTAACAGTAAATATTTCAAATTGTATTGATTAAGCACTTAATATTTTATAGATTATTGAATTCAGACCTCAGATTGAATTGAATTCAGATATTCAATTCTGAGGCCAGTATGTTTTGGATGCTTTTATTGTGTTTGATTGTGTTGTGTTGTATTTTGCTTGCTTCACATGTCTGCTTGTTTATTTTGTAAAGGAATATCTGAATTGTCAAAGAACATACAGTATAAGGTATATAATGCACAGTAGCATCAGTCATATCAGCCCATTATACTAGATGTTCTTTCAGGACAATGGCCAATGTGTGGAGTCTCTTGAGGAAAATCTGTGCAGGATTAAGAGTAAGTCATTCCACTGGATCAAACCCTCATGGAGTCACACACTCTGAGCCACTGAACTGTCTCTCCCAGCGCTGGACAGTTTCCAACAAGCTACTGAATGTTTTAACACAGCTGTGTAAGTAGTATTGCCTGCTGTTTTCCTGCAGTGGTTTCTCCTGCCATTCCAACAGCCAACTGGTGGAATGATCCTTTGAGAAAGTCAAACATTTATAACCTAAAAAAGGCACCTTAATGGAACAACATACCCATGAGTCACAACCATCAAATAGAATCCCCACCATGACTGCGGCTGTCAGTTTCCTATATTTTAATTGCAATAGGTCATCTATTTAAATGTACTTAGATATTATTGGAGACAGGAAGTTCTGTGTTAACATGGCAAGATTGTCTCCCTCTGGTGGATGTATTTAGAGTTTACAGCTGTGGCTAAAGTTAACCTTCATTCATCAGGGACAGTCAGGAGGAAATCACAGCTTTTGAGGATGTTAGTCAGAAGAAAGAGACTGACACATTAATGACCCTCCAAACTGAGCTCGCCACACAGAGCATTCAATATGTAACAGTAGGACACCACAACCAATAGGAACAGTTAAGTGATGCACTCGACCTGCTCAGAACACTCAATTAAACACATTTTAATGTACGACTCTGAAGTGATTTGAATCAGAAGGAGACTGCGGATATCACACAATGGAAATCCACAACTTATGTAATGCACCCAAGTATCAAGCTCATTATCGTAGAATAGGATCCTCAGTTTAACAATATAACTGTCATGGTTCACTGACCAGGCGAACAGGGACCCAGGCGCAGAGCGAGCTCTATCCAGGGAGGGAGGTTGGGGCCGGTAAACAGGAGTAGTAGAGACAGATCTGAAGATGTGGTCAGGTAAACAGGAAGAGGTCGGGTCACAGGCAAACAGGGCAATGTAGAGAATCCAGAGGTAAGCAAGAGGTCAGGAATCCAGGAAGCAAAACAATAGGGAGATCCAAAGAACAGTGGTCAAAGGTAAGCAAGGGTCTAACACAAAGGAGCGAGGAAACTAGGAAAGGCTTGGAAATTGATGCTAAAACAAACAATGACTTCGCGTTGATCCGGGGTTTCATCTGGGCTTGTTGGGAGTTGAGTAAGGGAAATAAAGAACAGGTGCTAGGGATAATGGAATAATAATGTGAGAGAAGTAAAGGGTGACCTCAGGTGGTGAGTTGGGGAAGGTGCAGACTGGCAGCATGACAATAACAATGCTGTTGGTATATTGCGTTTTTTTTGCAGGAGACTGATTTTACAATAGGAGACAAAATGCCATCAGTTTGTCAAGAGTATTTAATCTTTTATATTTGCCCTGCTCTGCCTGCGTGTTTTCTGGCCAGCAGGATGTCAATGCAGAACACGGCTCCTCTGCCTGCCATTCGCTGGGCTCAGTGATGGGAGAGGTGAGGCAGGAGAGGGGACAGAAGACTCTGGACTGTAGAGTCTGCACTGCAGCTGCTCCTTCTCCAGGCCCAGCTTCTGAGTGTGCTGGGACTCCTTGGCCAGCGCCTGCTGCAGTGCGGTCAGCTCTCCTGTCAGCTGCCTGAGGAGCAACACAGGACACAGCAAGTGTTCAGGACATGGCAAACAACACACACCATGTCTCAATCACATTCCACATACACGCGCGTCTACTGCATATGCTTTGATTTCACAGGGAGAACAGGCAGAAGACATAAACCAATGCTTTAAAAGTGCACTGACAAGACTTATTTCCGTTTTAAGAGCCCTCAATTCCTAATTTCCTGCTTTGTCTGCTGTGTTGGTTTCTTCCACTGTAACACGTTCATCTTCATATTATTACAAACACTTGCAGTGTTGCATCTTCTTCAGCAAGAGGTTCTTCTCAGTCTGCTGACAATAAAGATGAAAGGATTTCCTGAGACATTAGACACAGCCGCGCTGGAACGACTGACTGAATAGAACTCTCCAAAGATGGGTGTGTCACGGTGGCACTCTTAAGTTTATAGCTCCAACTACGCCACTGGGGATTTGCACCCCAGAAATGTTTCCTTTCACCAAATGCTGCCCAAGTTCGACATATATTTTAATGGGAGGCACACCACCGACCAAACACCCCAGCATAGGCAGCACGAATCTCAAAGCACCAGTAGTTTATTCTCAGATACGAGCTCTAAAACACAAGTACAATTTCACAGATAAAAAAAAAATATATATATAAAATGGATAGCAGCAAGGGTCCAGTGCATCTCTGGAAGTGGCAGCCCAAGAAATCAAGTTGCCAGTCGATCAAATTGGAGTCTCTACAGTCTTGAGCCAGTCAGTCCTCCACAGGCTCTAGCGCTTCCGTTTAGGGCTCCACTCCAGACCATTAGCTACTCTCTCCTAGGCTAAGAAAAATAAAACCAGCAATCACCGTTCTTAGCATTATAAAAACTCTGGTTAAAATAATCTAAAATCTTTAAAACCAATCCTAGATTCAGCAATAATCAATACGGTACAGTCACCATCATAGTATAACATGCGTGTGTAACACTGGGACCAGCTTAAAACAAATAGCGGGTACTTTAGTCATATAGAGTCAGTAACCTTCAGTTCATTAGCATTAAGCCAAACGACTCCCGGGCTGCATCAGCGCTCTCTATATATTGCACAAACATCACACATTACACACGGGGAATCACTTCACTTGGCGGAAGGGCTCGCCGGCTTGCCTTCCTGCTGTAGATAATCGCCTCCCCTCGTATGTTGCAGTCGCCTCGCCATCGCCTGTGCTGTACTGTGCTGTGCTGTGCTGTGCTGTGCTGTGCTGTGCTTCTCACTCGTCCGTCCGTCCGTCCGTCCACACCTGAATCTACAGTGTCCGCTCCGTGCTGCGATACGCCTCTCTTCCCGGTGCCGGCTCCCGGTTGCGGACTTCCCTTCTAAGCCTTTTTCTTCCCCGCTTCCTTCCTCTCAGAGGGCAATTATACTCCAGGGGGCGAGACAACCCCCTCCATCCAATCCAATCCAATCCCCACTCAACAGGACTGAACCAGAATGTCCCATTGGTTCATATTGGCTCTGGGGAGAGCACACTCTCCAGGTGTGGCGTATAGTGCATTCACGTCAGTGGAATTAGTGTTACAAAAAAAATCTTGTGAAATGTAAGTATACAATAACGAACCATTTAAAAAAAGCAATAGTAATAAATCAAAATATACAAATAAGTGCAAACGTGAAATAACGAAAAGTGCTTAATTATTTATGCACCAACGTCACCCTGTGACACGTGTTTCCTAATTGAAACAATTCTTAAAAGCAATTATTGATTATTGATATGAACCTGAAAACAAACGTTTTGTCCTTACCAGGGATTGCATCTGGTGCTCTTTACGGCTGAGCTCTTTGACCTGATGGCTCTTCATGCAGATGACCGAGTGAAGGTTCTGCAGCTCCTGCTCCCAAAATGCACCCAGGCTGCCATGGGTCTGAAAGAGCAGATCAGGGACTTGGCAAAGACAGCAAGACAGCCACCCAACAAAGCCAGCATTTCTGAAGTGATGCTAAGAAACTGTCTCCAGTTTCTATGTGAAGTTTAGACAACTACTGTCCTAGTCTGCCCTTGACCTACGACAGACTCCAGGGCTATACAGAATCATTCACGTGCTTTTTCTCAACGCATGTGAATACTACATACACAGTCAACATACCTGAATATTAATCCACAGGTCTCATCTGAAGATGGACTCTTGAGACTCCTCTGTGTTGTGAACATGCAGCTCTGTGGACACATATGAACACACACACTGAGACTTCAGGCTCCCAACATAAGAACCTTTCACAGGCTGACGTGATGCTTCCCGCGTGGGTTTAAGGGACACAGCACTATTGCTGTTGTGCTTCCCTGGTGTGGAAAGGCATATTTCACTGTACAAGAGGCAGAACTGGGAAATCACTGGTGCACAAAGGGAGCTTAACACAGACAAAAAAAAACACAAGAGTTATACACACCTTCTATTGCGTTGTTGTTTTCATGTGCGATTATTTGTTCACAGGGATCACACCGAGCACGGAGCTGTGCAGGGGTGACGGATTTCAGTGACATGCAGAGGATGATTGATTGTCCTTTCATATACAAGGCTGGTGGAGAAAGACAAGCTAGAAGCCTGACAACCACAAACAGACAAAGCAAACCAATAAATGAACGCACATACACACCAGGCCATGTTCCCAATTATATTCTCTAATGACAAGACATTGCTGACTTCTTAAGGCCGACAAGGATGATTATATATTACTTTTCGTATTGGCTTAATCTCTTTCAATTTCTTGGAAATAACATTAAACTAAACCATTCCACAAAGCAGGACAGAAAGATTTGAATACTTGGGTGTTTCATTTCACTCTGGGGCTTGTCAGTGACATAAGCAATAGTCAAAGTAAGTGCTTCTGATTCAGTACTATTAATAAAGGGACAGTAGAGATACCTTGTTTGCAACATCCTGTGTAGCTCCCTCCAGTAGTCAACACGAAGCACGAGGTCTTGGTTAAAAAACGGGGTTTTATTTCAACAACATATCCTGTCAACCCGTGAGAACTGGGTTGAAAGAGAGAAAAAAAATAAAAGGAAATTATAAATACAATGCATGTATGTATGTCTTGAATACAGTTTGTGCCGTTATAGTTACACACTAGTTAACACAAGCTATGCACATGAAATATATCACAGACAACTGGATACAAAAGAAACATACCTCGTAGGCTGCTTCCTACTTAGGAGGGGCTAAATCTCAAAAGCCTTCTTCCTTGTCTTCTTTACTCGGATAATATACATTTAGATATCTTTATATTCTTAATATTTACTTAGCTCGGAGAGCTCTTGCGATGCTATGTTTTAGCTCTACACTTTAGATGTTGTGCCCCCTTTAATTACGTGCGGAACACAAGGATGGCGCTAATTAGTTCCGCCTCTACGATATCCTATTAATTTTAGGTAGGAACCAAAAAAATAGTCACAAACTTAACTAAAGCTGAGAGGCAGTTACATCCTGCCTCACCCTCTCAATCTCCTCTCACTGGAACCTTAGCAGCTCCTCTCTCTCCTGTTTCCCAGCAGCAAGAAGGCTTTCCCGCAGTTCCTGCAGCTCCCTCTCATGCTGGTGCCGTAACTGCGCCAGCCCTGTGGCTCGGTCTAAGCAGGGCAAAGACACCAAACAGCAGCTCAGAACAGCAGAGAAATGCAGCTGGCAAAAGCGACTCCACAGAAGGAGTCATTTCTTCATACAATGAAAACAACTTCAAAGACACTGTATTGACCACCCAGAGTATAAGGTATTCTTCAAACAATTACTGCAGGCACTTCAGCTCTCGCTACAGGGAACCGATATTGTGCACTGGGATACGAACACAAAGCCAGTGACATCTGGAGTTTGTGTCATAAGGAGGAAATCAAACACCAATGCACGTATAAAGGATACAAATATGTCCTTAAGAATAACATGAATTCAGAAATTATACCCCATCAACTTGTATATGTTTTGATGTTGCTTTCCCCCTATTTACTTTTTGATAGTAATTTATAGATCATTTATATTTAAGTTTTAAAAGGCAGCCTGATGGAATTGTTTCTGACCTCATACCACGAATAAACACTTTGATGTGAAGTTATCAACAGTGAGTTAAAGAAAGAGTGATCTACAAACTTACCACATCGATCCTGATGGTTATTAACCTCTTTGTATCCATCTGTTGTCTAAAATAAAATGAACAGTATATAAGCAGATATTCATCTTGATATTGCGTTTTGACTTCACCAATAGTGGTTAAATGCATCTCACTTTGAGGCAACTGCTATCTCATATGCAATTGGCTCAATGATACCGTGATAAAGATAAACAAAGGTCAATATATATTATATAGGGGTTTCGCACTGGGTTTGTTTGCTTTGAAACAATGTATCAGTGTGCTAGCTGTTCACACTTGCCTTGTGTGCAATACAAATGTGCCGGGTTCGTTTCCAACTGAACTCGGTTCGTTTTCTATTAATAAAACAACAGATATTTACACTTCCCTGCATTGCATATTGGTATTTCATAAAGACAGTTATGCTTTCATATAGATTTCGGGTAGTATTGTATACATTCCTCTCACCCTTCACTGCGCCTCTCTCCCTCTGTGCGGCTCAATCCGAAACCCCAGGTGCCGCCTTCCGCAGTGGAACTTCGAATCGTCTATCCAACAAGGCAAGTCCACCAGGGCAAACACTTCCAGGTACGCTGTCAGTCCAAACAGGCCTCGACCCTCACCGGCTGGCACCCTCACAGCCCGGACTCGGACTCGGACTCGGACTCGGACTCGGACTCGGACCACCTCACCGCTGCTCTCCTCTGTTCTGGGCACTCCAGCCTTTATCTAATGCTGAGTGTCAACAGGTGTAGTGGCTGTGAGTGAAGGGTGGGGCGCTGCTCAGTGAAACAGGTGTCCGTGTCAGTGTCCCATGCGTTACTGTAAAATTTGAACAAGTGAAACAATCAATCAATCTATCAGTGAAACAAAAGAAACAATTAGTGAATGTAAGGGTCAAATTAACAACCAAAAAATAGAAAATACTACAAGTGCAAATAAAGTTAGAAAACACACTAAACCTTGGCAGCCTCTGTGACATATGCATCGACTCAGTCACAACTTGGATATTGTCAATTAAGTGCAATACTACCACTATACCACCTCCAATACCCCCAGCACTACTATTACTAATAATCATCATCATAAAAATGTAAATCATTTCCCAAAGTGTTAACAAAGTTATACATTGAAAAACAAACTTTATTTTTGATATAGATGTAACTTGTATTTGCTTTTATATAAGTATAGGATCAAATAATATTTTGAGGTTCTTAAACACTTAGATAGGAAGATAGCAAGATAGATATTTAATTAGTAATGGCTAAATTCTAAGAAATTAGACACTAATGTCCCAGATCTTGATTTTACCATTACTGTACATTTTTATAACACTCTTGTGTATAATATGGTATTTTCTCCCTAGAGATACAAGACAGGGTGGGCAATTCTGTTATTCATGTCCAGTGCCCGGCACATACCCTTGCCCATTTGCCCTGTCACTCATAAAGTGCCCTTCTGTAATGCTGCAGTGCCCCCAGGATGACAATTCACCCCCCTTCCCACTCCACAAATCACCCCTCCCACCCAGAATTCATCAGCAGTGTCCCTTTTCTGAATTCCATCCCTGCCCTCCTGGAACTGTGTGCACCGGCCTGTACAGTGCACTGCTGTGGATACCGACGCCTCTTACAGCACATGCTTGTCATGAAATATCACCCTTTTCAATCAGGGACTTTCCTACATTTTAGATTCCAGTGCAAAGAACTGTCTTTTAAAAGCCACACAGAAGCGATACAAACTATCAGTCTTCAGGGTGGGGTAAACATGTAAAGCCTCTCATCTCTGTTGTCTTATATCACACACTGCACCTTTCTTTAGCATCTTTACTGCATAAATACACATCTATTTACTAGATTGCCTGTATGCTATAGGAGCCTAACCGTCTCAAAGTGCAGGCAGAGCATGAAGTAGCACACACTGACATGGGCAGAAACCTTGAATGGATCTTTACTGCAGTGCATTCAAAGTTTCTGTCCCTGTCTACAGTGTTGTTCAATACTTTCCAGTGTTATCTACTGTGATTCTAAAGTAGTGCCTTTAATTTAAAGTTAAATCCACGTCCAATATTTGTTTCATTCATGCTAACTGTATGCTTAACATTATTTTACAGTAAAACCCAGTACAGTTTGAATGTGAATTGCTGTAAATGTACCTGATGAGACTGTAGAGAAGTTTAAGGAACTGCACCTAATTTTACACTGAAATGTCTGGCAGCTCGGCAGCCCATCTTTTTATTTTTACCGTACATTAACAGTAATGTTTTTCTTTAAAATGGAGTCATCCACTTAACCTATTCTTAAATGCATTTCTAGTGTACTTTTACTGATATTCGACACAAAAACTTTTAATGACTGGTAAATGCATATCAAATGATGGTTCTGTTATGCAATTCAAGTGTTATTTAACTCATTACACAAATAAACCTGTTAATCCAATCCACATAAAATAATGCTTGTCATTTGTTATTCGACTTACTTTTGCTTTTGGTTTGCTTTTTTTGATAATGTCTGTCCATTGTTCAATGCTTTAAACCCATAGATGAAAAACTATTTATCCTTATTCATACATTTCAGTTAATATCTCTCTGCTTTATAGCAACCCAGATAAAAACCACCTTTGATTACTAACATTTATAGGAACCAATCCTATCCAGTATATATATATATATTTATATTTATGAGTAAGCATGCCCATCATCTGCAATAGAAAGGGTGTCAGGTGGCATGCTTGGGAAGAAATCCCTTCTCTGGGAATTAGAGGTACAACAGTCCTTCATAGCTGCACTTCATAGCTGCACATAGCTGCACAGTGGAGATGAATGAACACCAGGAGTCAAAGCCTCACCTTTAAAATTTCAGAAATAGGCCAACTATTCATACACAAAATATACATATTTGTACATATGTAGGATTACTACAGTTTAGAACATAAGAAGAACATAAAGTTTACAGACAAGAGTAGGCTATTCATAACTAAGTGATCCAAGGATCCTATCCAGTCTATTTTTAAATTTTCCCACATTTTCAGCTTCAACCACATTGCTTTGGAGTTTGTTCCAGATTGTGATGACTTTCTGTGTGATGAAGTGTCTCCTGTTTTCCGTATTGAATGTGTTGAAGCCCAATTTCCATTTGTGTCCCCGAGTCCATATGTCCCTGCTGATCCGGAAAAGCTCCTCTGGTTTGATGTGGTCGATGTCCTTCATGATTTTGAAGACTTGAATAAAGTCCCCACGTAGTCTCCTCTGTTCCAGGGTGAAAAGGTTCAGGTCCTCAGTCTCTCAGTAGGACATTCCCTTCAGACCTGGAATAAGTCTGGTTGCTCTCCTCTGAACTGCCTCTAGAGCAGCGATATCTTTCTTGAAGTGTGGAGCCCAGAACTGTCCACAGTATCCAGATGAGCTCTAACTAGTGCATTGTACAGTCTGAACATCACTGCCCTTGTTCTCAATTCTACACTTTTGACAATATACCCTAACACTCTGTTTGCCTTTTTTATTGCTTCCCCACATTGTTTGGATGGAGAAAGTGAGGAGTCCACGTAGACTCCTAGGTCTTTCTCATGCGTTACTTTGAGAAAGTCCCTTTGAATAACTTGTGCTGCCGAGATTGTATCTGCTGAGCCCCCTATTTCAGTATCACCTGCAAATTTGACAAGTTTGCTAACTATCCCAGAGTCCAGATCATGAATATAGATTAGAAAAAGCACAGGCCCTAGTACTGATCCCTGTGGAACTCCACTAACAACCTCACTCCAGTTAGAAGTGACTCCTCTAATCGACACCCTCTGTTTCCTATACATCAACCAGTTCATAATCCATCTACTTACATTTCCTTGAATGCCTACAGCTTCCAATTTGAGGATCAGTCTTTGGTGTGGAACCTTATCAAAAGCTCTCTGAAAATCTAAGTATATCATATCATATGCTTTCACATGATCTACAGCTGCAGTTGCATGTTCACAAAACTCCAATAAATTAGTAAGACATGATCTGCCTCATGTTGACAATCTCCAAGAATATGGTTTCATTAAGATGCTCTTCGATTTTCTGTCTAATAATTTTTTCCAACATTTTACAGGTGATGCAGGTGAGACTGATTGGTCTGTAATTTCCTGGCTCAGTTTTGTCCCCTTTCTTGTGGATTGGTATGACATTTACTGTCTTCCAGTCAGTTGGCCCATCCCCTGTTCTAAGTGTCATTTGTAGTAAGCGACCTATAAATAATTTCCCTCATTTCTTTAAGTACTGTTGGAAATATCCCATCTGGCCCAGGTGATTTGTTTGTTTTTAATTCTGCTAGTCCCTTTAGTACCTGCTCCTCATTTATCCTGATCTCTCTTAGGGTTTGACTGGACTGATTGTCAACCTGTGGCATGTTATCTGTTTTTTCTTTTGTAAAAACCTCTGTGAAAAACTCATTTAGAACATTTGCCACATCTTGCTCAATCTGTCTTTGGAAACCATGTTCTGGTGCACGGCCGCTGAGCCATTTCATTGGCATCATAGCCGATACGTTGAACTAGGCTATAAGAATAATAGTAAGCACATGCGCATCATACACTGTTAAAAGGCATGCTGCAATTTAAGCAATCTGTTTGAATGCTCTACTTGATTGATTTGCTGGTGTTTTTGCTATAGGCCTCTGCGGGAGGCAGATCATTTGAAATACCGTTGTGTCAGTTTTGCTGTCATGCATAACTTCAGTGAGCATGTACTGGGTCATTAGCTGTGTTTCAGTGCTTCTGTCAAGAGACTGAGCTATATATTTATGTTTTATAATACAGGCTATTGCCTATAATTTGCAGATTAAATAGGGTGTTTTTTGACCGCTTTGTGCTTTCCATGGTGCTGATCGATTTATACTGGTTAATTTCTGACCGCCGTCCATGGTGCTGAATGTATTGGCTGTATTGCGGCTTCTCTGGTAACAGCTTCAAATGTGCCCTTAGATTAGTTTCTACTCTGCTGTTACAATGTTCAGTAATATTAACACACAGCCTTAAAAACACAATTATTTTAATTTTAAGGTAAATATGGGTGGTGATAAGGGCCCATCATTTTTCTTGGCACCTGGGCCCGTCCTGATTAAGCTACTCTACCGCCCAGCTTCCCTTCCCTGTTCAGTATTTAACCCCCTGTTCCCAGCACTCAGCGCTAAGTCTTGATCTCTCCCTAGAGTCATTTCTAAGTGTTCCCCCTCTCTTTGTTTTGCTACTATTTTGTGACCTCTTTTGCCTCCTTTTGACCATAGCCTCTCGGATTGCACTCTACTGACTTGTTTGCCCGATCACCTGACTTCCTGCCTGCCCTCTTGACCTTTCTTCTTGCCATGCCCTGTGGATCCCTTTTGCTGGCCCTCGACCCACGCCTGTACGGCTACTCTGTGTCTCTCCGCACCTGGGTTCTGCCCTTCTGCCCCTCGCCAGGTATTACAGTAGTAATGCAACAGGTCAAACCAGACACTGTAAACATCCAGGTATTGTTAGTGAAAAGAAAATGGTACCCACAGACATGTATTAGAAAAGTCACAACCGTATTTCCTCAAGTACTGTTAAGAACTGTTTAGTTAAGTTATTAACTAGTTTACTTAAGTTACATAGACTGTTTATATGGTTTGTTGTTTAGCTACGAATTGTATATCTTGCACCTGTATTGTCGGAAAAGCAGTGACTGTTTGTTAATTTGTTAGTGAATTTAGCCAGTAACCTAGCGCACTCGACACGCCCTGTCTGCAATCAGAAGCGTTACACTGTGTAGGCTGTGATTATTTAGCATTTGTTTAACATTACTATAAGCTATTGTTCAGTGTAACTGCGTGTATCTGGCACTGTCTTTGTCTGTATTCAGATATGAAGCGACCAGTAATTGTGCTATTAGCAGTCCTGCGTGGGAGGGAGGGCCATCCTGACCAGCCTTGTGTCATTCAACGCAACACAGGTGTGCACTGTCCTCATTAGTTACAGGTGACGTATTTAACAGCCCCCCACCCCTCTGCGCTAGCAGTCAGCGCCAGCAGCCTCAGTGCCCCCCTTCTGAAGGGCCCCACTTACAAAGGGCAGGGACTCCAGTGAGGAGAAGACTGTGAGGAGATGCTGCACAGCAACAACAGGCAACCATGACGATCTCTCCAATTCCTGTCCTGCTCTCTCCTTCCTCTCGGCGTGCACCTGCGCGCCATTGTTTCCCTAATCCCTCCAACCTCATCTCTCTGCCTCTCCCCTCCTCCTCCCTCTCCTCTACTCCACTCTCTGGAGGCTGTGGAACTGCCACTCAGCTTCCAACAAGGCCGACTTCATCTCTGCCTTCGCCTCCCACCAGTCTCTGGATTTCCTCGCTCTCACCAAGACATGGATCTCCCCAGACAACTCTACCACCCCTGCTGCCTTATCCTCTCACTTTGTCCTGTCCCACTCCCCTTGTCTTACTGGGCGGGGAGGAGGAACAGGGCTCCTGCTCTCCCCTTCTCTCCTCTTCTCTGTCCCCCCCTCTCTCTCCTCTATCTCGACCCACAGCTTTGAATTCCATGCAGTGGAAATCACCTCTCCCTCTCACCTCTTCCTTCTAGTTCTCTACCGTCCACCTGATCCACTCACCTCCTTCCTGGATGAACTCGACTTTCTTCTCTCCTCTCTCCCCTCGCTGTCCTCACCTACCATCCTCCTGGGAGACTTCAACATCCACCTCTCCAACCCTTCCCACTGTGCCGGACTTCTTCCTCTCCTTCACTCCTTTAACTTCTCTCTCTCCCCATCGCCCCCCACTCACAGGGCTGGCCGCCAGCTAGACCTCATCTTCTCAAGAGGCTGCTCCCCTTCGACACTCTCCGTGACACCCATTTCCTTCTCCCTTTCCCTTCCCTCCCTCCCCTCTCCACCCACTCCCTCTGTCACCTTCCGCCGAAATCTCCACTCTGTCTCCCCCTCCACCCTTTCCTACACTGCCCTCACTCTCTTGCCTTCCATTGATTGTTTTTCAAATCTATCTGTCAACTGTGCTACCTCCTCTTTGTTCTCCTCCCTCACCTCCTCCCTTGACTCTCTCTGTTCTCTCACGTCTCGTCCTGCCCGTCCCTCCCCTCCTCAGCCATGGCTCTCTGCTGTTCTCCGTGCAACCCAAACTAGTCTGCATGCCACCGAACAGAAGTGGAAAAGGACCAAACTCCCAGCCGCCCTCGAACTCTACCACTCCCTACTGTCCACATTCTCGTCCTCTCTCACCTCAGCCAAGAAGTCTTACTTCCAATCTCTCTTCGAATCCACTATCAACAACCCTCGCAAACTCTTCTCCACCTTCTCCTCCCTCCTTGCCCCCCCCCCTCCTCCTCCCACATCTCTCACTGCTGATGATTTTGCCTCCTTCTTCTCCTCCAAGATTGCAGACATCCGCAGGCTCTTCAATACACCACCCTCATCTCCCATCACACCGAAACCTCCCACCGACCTAGCTTCCTTTTCTTCATTCTCACTTCTCTCAGATGCTGAAGTTTCTGCTCTCCTCCTACATCACAAACCCACAACATGCGACCTGGACCCTCTCCCTTCTCATCTCTTCCAAGCAACCGCTCCTGATCTTCTCCCCTTCATCTCCTCCCTCCTCAACTCCTCACTCCTCTCTGGCTGTTTCCCCTCTGCATTTAAACAAGCTGCTGTCATCCCACTGCTCAAGAAACCAACCCTTGATGCCACCTCTCCTCAGAACTACCGCCCTGTCTCCCTACTTCCCTTCCTCTCCAAGACTCTTGAGCGGGCGGTCCACCGTCAGCTCTCGGACTTTCTGTCCCAACACTCACTCCTTGATCCTCTGCAATCCGGCTTCCGCACAGCTCACTCCACTGAGACGGCTCTCCTGGCTGTCACTGACTCCCTCAGCCGTGCTCGGGCGCCTCCCTCTCCTCAGTCCTCATCCTCCTTGACCTCTCTGCAGCATTTGACACCGTCGATCACTCCATCCTCCTCTCATGCCTCGCTGACCTTGGGATCTCTGGGACTGCTCTCACCTGGTTCTCCTCATACCTCAGCGACCGGACCTACCATGTGACATGGCGAGGCTTCCTCCCGCACCTTCTCATCCCTGGCCCCTAAGTGGTGGAACGACCTGCCCACCGAAGTCAAAACAGCAGAGTCCTTGACCTCATTCCGGCGCTTACTCAAGACGCATCTCTTCCAACAGCACTTGTAATATTAGTCCTCTATCCCTGCTAGATAGCACTTCACAGTTTTATTATGCTTCTTGCGTTCTTGATTGTTTTCCTCCTTGCTCCCTTTCCCGTAGCCCTCGTCTGTAACCCTACATCTTGACAGCACTTAGCTTTCACCGTCCAGGATGTAGGAAGTCACTTACTGTACTTTGCTGTAACTTTGTAATTGTAATTTGTAAAATGTATTATTTTGAATGGCTATGTTTTATCTAAGTGATTGTAATGATTGATGCCTTGTACTTCTCTGTATTTTTGCACTTATGTTGTAAGTCGCCCTGGATAAGGGCATCTGCCAAGAAATAAAAATAATAATAATAATAATAATAATAATAATAATAATAATAATAATAATAATAATAAGAAGAAGAAGAAGAAGAAGAAGAAGAACTGTTAGTCTATTTAAACAATTAAAACACACAGTCTGCGCTATGGCCAGGTTGAGTTGTTTTTTTCTATTTAGTCTGCAATGATAAAAACAATAAGAATGTATTCCTAAACAAATCTATGCCAATTAAACTTTTAAAAACAGAAATGTGTCCCAAACAGTGTTCCTTACTCGGGCAGCAGAAGTGTCTTTATTTTTGGGTGAAGCAATCTGCGCTGTTGCCAACGTCTTCACTTCACAGAATGGCCTCCAGGAGCGTGTGGCAGCAGTGGAGGGGGCAGCTTAATATTCATATTTTTTAAATCAATTCTAAAAGTCATGTAAAATCATGATATAAATCATACATTATATGTTTGCTTACATTATAGGTGACACACATGTATATGTGTATGTATATGTGTGTGTACATGTGTGTGCTGTGAGAATACCGGAGCCACTGAAAGTATGCTCGGACATATTGTTAACAAAGGTGGAGGGTTGGCTATGGACTGTAATCCGTGGCAAAATTAAAATATAAAACAAATAAATCTCATAGGAAATACAAAATAAATAAATATATACATGCAGTTAAGAAGGAAATTAATTTACATTTATTTATTTATTTAGTATTTTATGTATTTATTTCCTTTTTGATTGAGGTATTC
Source organism: Amia ocellicauda (assembly GCF_036373705.1). Lineage (NCBI taxonomy): Eukaryota > Metazoa > Chordata > Actinopteri > Amiiformes > Amiidae > Amia > Amia ocellicauda. The sequence goes on along the minus strand of NC_089855.1, from coordinate 47,699,080 downwards.
TTTCATTTCTTTATTTCAGTATATATATATATATATATATATATATATATATATATATATATATATATATATATATATATATATACAGTGAGGGAAAAAAGTATTTGATCCCCTGCTGATTTTGTACGTTTGGCCACTGACAAAGAAATGATCAGTCTATAATTTTAATGGTAGGTGTATTTTAACAGTGAGAGACAGAATAACAACACAAAAATCCAGAAAAACGCATTTCAAAAAAGTTATACATTGATTTGCATGTTAATGAGGGAAATAAGTATTTATATGTGCACACAGCCCAGCATAAGCCATTTTATTAATGTCAGATAAGCTGTATGCGGTGTGTTATTGATTTTCACAAATTACTCGTATTCACAAGTAAAACAGTCGCTGTGAAAGATTCACAATTGGTCTTCTTCATGTGAAAGTTGATTTCAAAACGCTAGCTGTTGTGGTTGGGGAGATACAGCTCTTTTCACTCGTGTCATTTAGCGCAAGTCGAATATCAAAACAGTATCGGGCGTCAGATAACCGTACCGCGGTCTCGGACCGGGCATATCGTGTTCAGCGCAATACAAAAAACATAGCAATTTGGTATTTGGTCTGGACCACTCCGCGGACCACTCGGACCACACAATGCTACAACCCCTTCTCACAGGCATTCCCCATGTCGCCTGCAACGCCCCTTTACGGTAAAGAAAAGGTGGAAAGCACTTAAGCAAGAAATCAAGTTACCAATTTTCCGCGCCCCGTAAACCTAAGCCTTGGGGCTGCACCTACTAAACATTTCCCTTTGTTTGAATCACCTCACCTCCACAGGGGGATATGTAAACACACGTGTGTGTTTGCTTCAGAAAAGGTGCGGTCTTTCAAATACATACACACATAACCTCACCGCCTTTCTACATTCAGCCAAACACTAATAATACAATTAATACAACATCTAGTGTTACTAATACAGCCAACACGACTATCACTGCTGTGCCTACAGGCTATTGCTGAGAAATGAACACATGAATGCCCTCTGCTGACGGTCCCTGCAGAGAACAGGCTGCAGCTCAGATCCTGCGACTCCCCGTGAGAATGCGGCTCCTCTCTGCTGCACGGCTGCTGGGGGCGAGGTGGGGTCGGGGGCTTCATTGGCTGGGTTCTCGGGAGTGGCTATAAATAGCGGGCATGGGGGGGCTGTTTCTTATCGCACGCTGTGTGTCTGGGTCTGTGCACGGTTGTTTTTGCCTGTTTATACTCAAGTTTGTCTGGGCTTTCTAGCGTTTTTGTCTACATTTCACCGTCTTCCCAGTTTCTAAGGCTCTGGTCCATGTGGCAGGTCTGTAGGCATTTCCACTGATTTCCACTCGCCATGCTGCAGAAACGGAGCAGGGGGCGTGGCCTCCCTTCGCCCCCCTTCTTGGTGGTGCTGTGTTGGCTGTGGGGGTGCCTGGGTGTGGCTGAGAACCTGAGAGATGATGGAGGGGAGATGGAAGAGGGGAGGAGAGATCTGGTCCTCGCTGTCCCCCATCACATTGCTGGTTCTGCTGTTGGAATGCTGAACTTTGACCTGCAGGAGCGCTCCACCAATCGGGATGAAGAATCCAATGCGGTTGGCTGGGGTTCGCTGGCCCCCTCTGGTGGCTTGGAGTCGCTAATGCAGCTGAGGCCAGAGAGTGAGGCAAGGCCAGACCGAGGAATGTCTGTGGTAGCTGGGTCTCTGCTCCTGGAGGGGGTGGAGCAGAAGGAGCGAGGGAGAGACCTCGAAGAAGGAAGGGTTAGGATGAGGAGGGGCGTGAAGAGTTTGGGATCAAGCAAGGCTGGGAGGAAGAATGAGGCAGTCAAAAAGCGAGGGGGTTTTAGTGAGGCTGGGAACAAACCACGCCCTGGCCCCGGACCAAGATCCCGCTCTGGCACGAGACCGAGACCCCGCCCAGGGAGCTGCTGGCACCGCTGCCCCTGCCCCCGCTGGTACCAACACAAGGGCCCCCAAGTCTGCCTGTGTCTGGTAGGCAGCAGAGAACACTGGGTCTGCAGACTTGGCAATAGCAGAGGGGGTCCACCTGGGATAGAAGACAGGCGGCCCTCCCCGAGAGGAGGCGAGCGAGGGGACGGGAGGCGGCCCTCCCCGAGAGGAGGGGACGGGAGGCGGCCCTCCCCGAGAGGAGGGGACGGGAGGCGGCCCTCCCCGAGAGGAGGGGACGGGAGGCGGCCCTCCCCGAGAGGAGGGGACGGGAGGCGGCCCTCCCCGAGAGGAGGGGACGGGAGGCGGCCCTCCCCGAGAGGAGGCGAGCGAGGGGACGGGAGGCGGCCCTCCCCGGGAGGAGGCGAGCGAGGGGACGGGAGGCGGCCCTCCCCGAGAGGAGGATCACCTCTGAAATGGGAGCGATCTTGTCAGCCTAATGGTGAGTCCCTGTCCACGCTGTGCTCTTGCTCTGATGCACATTAACTGTGCTGTGCTCTTAACCCCACTGTGGGGAGATGCTGTAGGGACCCCAGTGTGCTGTCTGTATGCTGTGCTGTGTATTAACCCCCTCTTCTCTCCTAGGCTGCAGAATCCCACGCGGCCATCAGGTGGTGTGTGGGCCGCATCGCCCCAGCAACCGGCTGTCTAGACCCTTGTGTGTGCTGGTCCGACCCTGTCGCTTGTGAGTGCCCCTCTGTGCCGTAACACTCCTGTGTACTCCCACCAAGGGTAAAGGAGCCTCCTTGAGCTCGGAGCCCCGGGGTCTTCACTGGAGGAAGCCCAACAGCATGTCCAAGTGTTCCAAATAAAATGCAATTGATTGAAATTCTGTCTCTCACGGAGTTCTTGGTCGAATGTGTAGATTGTCTAACAGCGAGTTAACCATGTGCTGCTGTTCTGTCCTGTTGGTCTCGGATGAGGTAGTGTTTTGGTTTCCAGCGGCCTGTGTCCTTTTTCAACGTTGCTGGTGCCTGTTCCACTCGCACAGAGCAGCAGTGAAGTAAGCCAGTAGCTTTGTCACGGAGCCTTGACACTATTGTCCCAGAGGGTGGTGAAGTGTGGTAAACCACACTTCAAAGTAGGATCTGGGTGATGTTCCATGATATAAATATGGAATTTACTGAAAAGATAATTCCACTTTAAAGAGTGGTGTCATTCCTTACAATAAGGTACTGTAATTCCTCCTGAGTTAATGTATAAATACCACAGGATAAACCCATGAATGTCCTGCACTTTATCCGAGGTGTTAATCTCCTGTATAGCTAGGTTAGGGTTAATGTGCTCAATATCAGAAATCTAATGGTCATGATGTATAAATCCTATGGCCTTCATGTATCACAATAAGGCACCATGATTCCTCACTAGTATCACCAAGAAGGGTGGAGTCTTACAGCTTTAGAGGGCACAATGTTACTGTATGCACACCTGAGCCTATGAGTAGTAAGGCTTTACAGCTGCTTCAGTTCTCTACTTCTGCTTCAGTTTCCATTGTAACCACAATCGGTCTTCACCTCAAGCTGCAACCAGACTGTTAATTATCTTAAATGTATTTAAAATCTAATGGTGAGATCATGTACTTGATGGTGCTATAGAGAAAGGGAGACCTCTACAAGAGTGTATGGAGAATAGTTTCAAAATGTATTTGAATTGGCATGATTTTTTCATATTCAGTGTTTCTTTATTACTGAGACGCTTAATGAAACTGGGGACTACTGGTGGGCTCCAGCATAACCTAATGATTAAAATCTTCCCTACAGTCTCCTATGATGCCTCTCTTGTGATAGTTTTAAGTCGCCTTCCATCACAGTGTCTTTTCCTTACTGGCTTTGTATTGGGGTAAATATAGTATTACCACTTTGACATCAAGCTGCATTCGAAGTATTCCATTCCATTATCACTCCTCTCAGCTCTTGGAGCTGGAAAGGTAATCCGAAACCCAATCCATTGGGCACAGTGGTGTAGTCTACGTCATACGCAGCCACACGCCGTATGCCCACTATAAAATGAGCAGTGATATGCAATGTTTTTTTCAATTCACAATAAACAATACATTTACACTACCGTTCAAAAGTTTGGGATCACTTAGAAATTTCCTGGTTGTCCATGAAAACATACATGAAATGAGTTTGAATAGGAAATATAGCAAAATCAATAAAAATTATAGTCATTGACAAAGTTTTAACTGAAATAATTGTCCTTCAAACTTTGCTTTCGTCAAAGAGTCCTCCATGTGCAGCAATTACAGCCTTGCAGACCGTTGGCATTCTAGCTCTCAATTTGTTGAGGTAATTGAAGAGATTTCACCCCATGTTTCCTGAAGCACCTCCCACAAGTTGGATTGGCTTGATGGGCACTTCTTATGCACCATACAGTCAAGCTGCTCCCACAACAGCTCAGTAGGGTTGAGATCTGGTGACTGTGCTGGCCACTCCATTACAGACAGAATAACAGCTGATTGCTTCTTTCCTCAATAGTTCTCGCCTTCCTTCTTCAAGATCCCTGTTACCCTGTACAAATCTCCCACTTTACCACCACCAAAGCATGCCAGACCATCACATTGCCTCCACCATGCTTGACAGATGGCATCAAGCACTCCTCCAGCATCTTTTCATTTGGTCTGTGTCTCACGAATGTTCTTCTTTGTGATCAGAACACCTCAAAGTGTCTGTGTTTTTTTTCCCTATCTTAATTTTTTGTTTGTATTGGCCAGTCTGAGATATGGCTTTTTCTGTACAACTCTGCCTAGAAGGCCACCATCCCGGAGTCGCCTCTTCACTGTGGACGTTGAGACTGGTGTTTTGCGGGTACTATTTAATGAAGCTGCCAGTTGAGGACCTGTGAGGCGTCCGTTTTCTTTCGAAAACAAGGACATTTCTAAGTAACCCAAATCTTTTGAACGGTAGTGTATTTTAACTGTGGTCTAGGCATATGGAGGGAGGGGAGAGACAGAGAACCCAGTGCCAGACAACTTATTGTCAATACAGTATATTATTACATTTAACACCTCGTATCAGGTATTTGAGCTACATGGAGGCGTCTCTAAAAATCAATCAATCAATCAATCAATTTGTATTTGTTTAGCACCCTTCGCAGGGTAGCCACAAAGCACTTTACAGACTGGTAAACATACAACAAATGTACAGCAAAATAAAATACTACATTAATACAATAAAGTAAAATACATATAGACCTGTAAACAGTTTACATGATCTAAAAATAAAGTACGTGAACTTTTAAATAAATAAACCTTTTAGGCACAGAGGAGAGAAAAACAACTCCTATGGATGGCATGTAGGAGAAAATAAATCTCTGGGGGTCCTCGGCTTAGAGCCTAGGCCTATTGGTTGCCTCCCCTCCAGGCAGTGTAGTTATTACAGAAAATATTGGCATGCGAATGAGCCAATGGGAGCCAGGCAATTTCTCTTTCCTCTAAGTTCACACTTTTAATACTTTTTGAACAAATCAGACATACTACATTGTTTTGAGGCCAGACAGCACCGTGTCAGATTATTGTCATTCAAAGACACCAGCACATATTGGCCAAAACCATCAAATCAGTTCATTCTAAACAAGAAATATATCTGTTCCTACAGTTTGTCAGTTGATTTCTCGACACTTGCAGTTTAATTTGCAAATGTTGGTTGAACACTTTGACACTTATTTAATTACACTAATCCATTCTGGAAATGTAAAAATGCAATGTGAATATAATGCATACACCTGAGCTACTATAAAACAACTGATACTGTACCTGCAAGCAGATTCATTAAATCATATATGTACACACTGCACAGGAGTTACTGCCAACTGAAATAAAACCATGAGATAACAGGTTTATTATTTGTGTTTCTCCTCCAAGGGTCCATGACTTCCTGGGTGGTGATCTTCATTGTACCAATCAACAGTGCTTTGAAGCCCATCCTCTTCTCTCTCACCACCCGCTTCTTCAGGGAGCAAGTGGAGCTTTTACTGTGCAGGTGGCAAAGAAACTCCGGCCACGACAAGGGCCGTAAGAGTCTGACCACGTCAGTGGCATCCATGGACTCCTCCAGACAGAGCTGCTACCACCAGAGTCTCCTGCAAAGGATGTCTATCAGAGAGATGTGATGAAAGGGGATAACAGGAAGTGAAGCAACAAGAAAGAGCGATACATTCAGCCATTTGGCTAATTCTGTTCAGAGGGTCTTCATTCCCATAAAGTGTCTGAACAAGTTCGATTTCAGCATCGCTTGGACTCCTCAAAACCAAGCACAGTATTGTTTACAGGAGCAGTTCTCCATGCAACGGACTGAATGTGACTTTATTTTTAATTATAAAAACGGAGAAAGCCTTAATCCACGTGTGCGGCATGCTTCATTGAGTGGAAATTAACAACAGATACTTATTTGCCAAAACCGAATGTGTGGAGAAACTAATTTTCCTTCCTTGGACAGAAACAATATGTTGAATTTGGTTGTTATTGTGAATGATGTTTATACCATAATTTTATTATATATTTAAAATACCTCACCAGCAAAATGGCTACTTATCTCAACATTGCACTGTTTTAAGTCCAGTGAATAATGTGATTCTGATGTGTTAATCCTTTAGAAAATGCTAAACACATAGGTTATTATAATTGTGTCCCTGTATTTGTAATTGCTTTGTATTTGTTTTCAGTATAAAACATATACAATACTGTGCAAAAGTTTTAGGCAGGTGTGAAAAAATGCAGTAAAGTAAGAGCTTTCAAAAAGACATGTTATTAGATGCAAACTAAATGCAAAGTGAGTGAACAGAAGAAAAATCTACATCAAAACCAATATTTGCCTTCAAAACAGCAACAATTCTTCTATGTACACTGGCACAAAGTCAGGGATGTTGTAGGCATATAGTCAGGTGTATGATTAAACAATTATACCAAACAGGTGCTAATGATCATCAATTCAATATGTGGTTTGAAACACAATCATTAACTGAAACAGACACAGCTGTGTAGGAGGAATACAACTGGGTGAGGAACAGCCAAACTCAAGACAGTTTACTGTCAAAAGTCATACACCAGGCAAGACTGAGCACAGCAACAAGACACAAGGTAGTTATACTGCATCAGCAAGGTCTCTCCCAGGCAGAAATTTCAAGGCAAACAGGGTTTTCCAGATGTGCCGTCCACACAAGACACATCATGCTTCATTCCCCTCGCAATCGGAAGATGTCCAGCAGTGCCATCAGCTCAGAATAGGTAGAAAACAGTGGGACCCTGTTACACCCATCTACTATCCAGAGAAGTATGGTCAGAAGTGGCCTTCATGGAAGACTTGCAGCCAAAAAGCCATACCTCTGTTGTGGAAATAAGGCCAAGCATCTCCACTATGCACGAAAGCACAGGAACTGGGGTGCACAAAAATGGCAGCAAGTGCTCTGGACTGATGAGTCAACATTTGACATTTGAATATTTGGCTTGAGCAGAAGGCAATTTGTTCACCCTGATCTCAACATCATCGAGTCTGTCTGGGGTTACATGAAGAGAGAGAAGCAACTGGGGCTGCCTAAATCCACAGAAGAACTGTGGTTAGTTCTCCAAGACATTTGGGATGACCCACCTGCCAAGTTCCTTCAAAAATTGTGTGCAAGTGTACCTAGAAGAATTGATGCTGTTTTGAAGGCAAAGGGTCATCACACCAAATATTGATTTGATGTAGATTTTTCTTCTGTTCACTAATTTTGCATGTTGTTAATTGATAAATATAATCTATTAACATCTATTTTTGAGAGCATTCTTACCTTACAGCATTTTTTCACATCTGCCTAAAACTTTTGCACAGTACTGTATATATTGATATATATGGACATAGGGATAGGATATGTTCTCATGTACATTCTTAAAACCCGCCACAAACACTACTTTCTTTACTTAAAGTGGAATGAAAGCTTTGGGAATTTGTGTATTTTTACCACCTGATGGCTGCCTTTCACACATCATAGTGTGTGTTCCACAGGTTTGATTAGTCGTGTTCAGATGAATGTCTTCATTTCTTAAATATCTCTCTATCATGGTACATGTCCTGTACAATGCAATTTCCAAACCTGTGAATGTAAAAATTGTACACATTTCTCATGGACAACAAGTCTGTTTCTTTTCAAACTACTATGGTTAAAGTAAACAATATTGTGTCTTAAAAGTGTTTTTCTAGTAATAGTGTGTTCCGATACAAGGACAGATATTGTGTTTTGTCTGCCCATCTCTGGCCGTGCTGATAATACCTCCAGCAGTTTAAAAACTCAACAAGAAACACTGCATAAGTCTCCTTGCAAACTACATATTTGTAACTCATATTCGTAACATTTGTTTTATGCTAATAAAGCACTTGATGTGTTGCAGTGTAATCATGGAGAGTAAAAGCAGTGTACTGAAGCAGAGATTAGACCAGGCTTTTTTAACTTGTCTTCCAGCATCCTCTGCAGAACTTCAAATGATAAGAATTATACAATTAATCTCGCTACAGGGAACCGATATTGTGCACTGGGATACGAACACAAAGCCAGTGACATCTGGAGTTTGTGTCATAAGGAGGAAATCAAACACCAATGCACGTATAAAGGATACAAATATGTCCTTAAGAATAACATGAATTCAGAAATTATACCCCATCAACTTGTATATGTTTTGATGTTGCTTTCCCCCTATTTACTTTTTGATAGTAATTTATAGATCATTTATATTTAAGTTTTAAAAGGCAGCCTGATGGAATTGTTTCTGACCTCATACCACGAATAAACACTTTGATGTGAAGTTATCAACAGTGAGTTAAAGAAAGAGTGATCTACAAACTTACCACATCGATCCTGATGGTTATTAACCTCTTTGTATCCATCTGTTGTCTAAAATAAAATGAACAGTATATAAGCAGATATTCATCTTGATATTGCGTTTTGACTTCACCAATAGTGGTTAAATGCATCTCACTTTGAGGCAACTGCTATCTCATATGCAATTGGCTCAATGATACCGTGATAAAGATAAACAAAGGTCAATATATATTATATAGGGGTTTCGCACTGGGTTTGTTTGCTTTGAAACAATGTATCAGTGTGCTAGCTGTTCACACTTGCCTTGTGTGCAATACAAATGTGCCGGGTTCGTTTCCAACTGAACTCGGTTCGTTTTCTATTAATAAAACAACAGATATTTACACTTCCCTGCATTGCATATTGGTATTTCATAAAGACAGTTATGCTTTCATATAGATTTCGGGTAGTATTGTATACATTCCTCTCACCCTTCACTGCGCCTCTCTCCCTCTGTGCGGCTCAATCCGAAACCCCAGGTGCCGCCTTCCGCAGTGGAACTTCGAATCGTCTATCCAACAAGGCAAGTCCACCAGGGCAAACACTTCCAGGTACGCTGTCAGTCCAAACAGGCCTCGACCCTCACCGGCTGGCACCCTCACAGCCCGGACTCGGACTCGGACTCGGACTCGGACTCGGACCACCTCACCGCTGCTCTCCTCTGTTCTGGGCACTCCAGCCTTTATCTAATGCTGAGTGTCAACAGGTGTAGTGGCTGTGAGTGAAGGGTGGGGCGCTGCTCAGTGAAACAGGTGTCCGTGTCAGTGTCCCATGCGTTACTGTAAAATTTGAACAAGTGAAACAATCAATCAATCTATCAGTGAAACAAAAGAAACAATTAGTGAATGTAAGGGTCAAATTAACAACCAAAAAATAGAAAATACTACAAGTGCAAATAAAGTTAGAAAACACACTAAACCTTGGCAGCCTCTGTGACATATGCATCGACTCAGTCACAACTTGGATATTGTCAATTAAGTGCAATACTACCACTATACCACCTCCAATACCCCCAGCACTACTATTACTAATAATCATCATCATAAAAATGTAAATCATTTCCCAAAGTGTTAACAAAGTTATACATTGAAAAACAAACTTTATTTTTGATATAGATGTAACTTGTATTTGCTTTTATATAAGTATAGGATCAAATAATATTTTGAGGTTCTTAAACACTTAGATAGGAAGATAGCAAGATAGATATTTAATTAGTAATGGCTAAATTCTAAGAAATTAGACACTAATGTCCCAGATCTTGATTTTACCATTACTGTACATTTTTATAACACTCTTGTGTATAATATGGTATTTTCTCCCTAGAGATACAAGACAGGGTGGGCAATTCTGTTATTCATGTCCAGTGCCCGGCACATACCCTTGCCCATTTGCCCTGTCACTCATAAAGTGCCCTTCTGTAATGCTGCAGTGCCCCCAGGATGACAATTCACCCCCCTTCCCACTCCACAAATCACCCCTCCCACCCAGAATTCATCAGCAGTGTCCCTTTTCTGAATTCCATCCCTGCCCTCCTGGAACTGTGTGCACCGGCCTGTACAGTGCACTGCTGTGGATACCGACGCCTCTTACAGCACATGCTTGTCATGAAATATCACCCTTTTCAATCAGGGACTTTCCTACATTTTAGATTCCAGTGCAAAGAACTGTCTTTTAAAAGCCACACAGAAGCGATACAAACTATCAGTCTTCAGGGTGGGGTAAACATGTAAAGCCTCTCATCTCTGTTGTCTTATATCACACACTGCACCTTTCTTTAGCATCTTTACTGCATAAATACACATCTATTTACTAGATTGCCTGTATGCTATAGGAGCCTAACCGTCTCAAAGTGCAGGCAGAGCATGAAGTAGCACACACTGACATGGGCAGAAACCTTGAATGGATCTTTACTGCAGTGCATTCAAAGTTTCTGTCCCTGTCTACAGTGTTGTTCAATACTTTCCAGTGTTATCTACTGTGATTCTAAAGTAGTGCCTTTAATTTAAAGTTAAATCCACGTCCAATATTTGTTTCATTCATGCTAACTGTATGCTTAACATTATTTTACAGTAAAACCCAGTACAGTTTGAATGTGAATTGCTGTAAATGTACCTGATGAGACTGTAGAGAAGTTTAAGGAACTGCACCTAATTTTACACTGAAATGTCTGGCAGCTCGGCAGCCCATCTTTTTATTTTTAACGTACATTAACAGTAATGTTTTTCTTTAAAATGGAGTCATCCACTTAACCTATTCTTAAATGCATTTCTAGTGTACTTTTACTGATATTCGACACAAAAACTTTTAATGACTGGTAAATGCATATCAAATGATGGTTCTGTTATGCAATTCAAGTGTTATTTAACTCATTACACAAATAAACCTGTTAATCCAATCCACATAAAATAATGCTTGTCATTTGTTATTCGACTTACTTTTGCTTTTGGTGTGCTTTTTTTGATAATGTCTGTCCATTGTTCAATGCTTTAAACCCATAGATGAAAAACTATTTATCCTTATTCATACATTTCAGTTAATATCTCTCTGCTTTATAGCAACCCAGATAAAAACCACCTTTGATTACTAACATTTATAGGAACCAATCCTATCCAGTATATATATATATATTTATATTTATGAGTAAGCATGCCCATCATCTGCAATAGAAAGGGTGTCAGGTGGCATGCTTGGGAAGAAATCCCTTCTCTGGGAATTAGAGGTACAACAGTCCTTCATAGCTGCACTTCATAGCTGCACATAGCTGCACAGTGGAGATGAATGAACACCAGGAGTCAAAGCCTCACCTTTAAAATTTCAGAAATAGGCCAACTATTCATACACAAAATATACATATTTGTACATATGTAGGATTACTACAGTTTAGAACATAAGAAGAACATAAAGTTTACAGACAAGAGTAGGCTATTCATAACTAAGTGATCCAAGGATCCTATCCAGTCTATTTTTAAATTTTCCCACATTTTCAGCTTCAACCACATTGCTTTGGAGTTTGTTCCAGATTGTGATGACTTTCTGTGTGATGAAGTGTCTCCTGTTTTCCGTATTGAATGTGTTGAAGCCCAATTTCCATTTGTGTCCCCGAGTCCATATGTCCCTGCTGATCCGGAAAAGCTCCTCTGGTTTGATGTGGTCGATGTCCTTCATGATTTTGAAGACTTGAATAAAGTCCCCACGTAGTCTCCTCTGTTCCAGGGTGAAAAGGTTCAGGTCCTCAGTCTCTCAGTAGGACATTCCCTTCAGACCTGGAATAAGTCTGGTTGCTCTCCTCTGAACTGCCTCTAGAGCAGCGATATCTTTCTTGAAGTGTGGAGCCCAGAACTGTCCACAGTATCCAGATGAGCTCTAACTAGTGCATTGTACAGTCTGAACATCACTGCCCTTGTTCTCAATTCTACACTTTTGACAATATACCCTAACACTCTGTTTGCCTTTTTTATTGCTTCCCCACATTGTTTGGATGGAGAAAGTGAGGAGTCCACGTAGACTCCTAGGTCTTTCTCATGCGTTACTTTGAGAAAGTCCCTTTGAATAACTTGTGCTGCCGAGATTGTATCTGCTGAGCCCCCTATTTCAGTATCACCTGCAAATTTGACAAGTTTGCTAACTATCCCAGAGTCAAGATCATGAATATAGATTAGAAAAAGCACAGGCCCTAGTACTGATCCCTGTGGAACTCCACTAACAACCTCACTCCAGTTAGAAGTGACTCCTCTAATCGACACCCTCTGTTTCCTATACATCAACCAGTTCATAATCCATCTACTTACATTTCCTTGAATGCCTACAGCTTCCAATTTGAGGATCAGTCTTTGGTGTGGAACCTTATCAAAAGCTCTCTGAAAATCTAAGTATATCATATCATATGCTTTCACATGATCTACAGCTGCAGTTGCATGTTCACAAAACTCCAATAAATTAGTAAGACATGATCTGCCTCATGTTGACAATCTCCAAGAATATGGTTTCATTAAGATGCTCTTCGATTTTCTGTCTAATAATTTTTTCCAACATTTTACAGGTGATGCAGGTGAGACTGATTGGTCTGTAATTTCCTGGCTCAGTTTTGTCCCCTTTCTTGTGGATTGGTATGACATTTACTGTCTTCCAGTCAGTTGGCCCATCCCCTGTTCTAAGTGTCATTTGTAGTAAGCGACCTATAAATAATTTCCCTCATTTCTTTAAGTACTGTTGGAAATATCCCATCTGGCCCAGGTGATTTGTTTGTTTTTAATTCTGCTAGTCCCTTTAGTACCTGCTCCTCATTTATCCTGATCTCTCTTAGGGTTTGACTGGACTGATTGTCAACCTGTGGCATGTTATCTGTTTTTTCTTTTGTAAAAACCTCTGTGAAAAACTCATTTAGAACATTTGCCACATCTTGCTCAATCTGTCTTTGGAAACCATGTTCTGGTGCACGGCCGCTGAGCCATTTCATTGGCATCATAGCCGATACGTTGAACTAGGCTATAAGAATAATAGTAAGCACATGCGCATCATACACTGTTAAAAGGCATGCTGCAATTTAAGCAATCTGTTTGAATGCTCTACTTGATTGATTTGCTGGTGTTTTTGCTATAGGCCTCTGCGGGAGGCAGATCATTTGAAATACCGTTGTGTCAGTTTTGCTGTCATGCATAACTTCAGTGAGCATGTACTGGGTCATTAGCTGTGTTTCAGTGCTTCTGTCAAGAGACTGAGCTATATATTTATGTTTTATAATACAGGCTATTGCCTATAATTTGCAGATTAAATAGGGTGTTTTTTGACCGCTTTGTGCTTTCCATGGTGCTGATCGATTTATACTGGTTAATTTCTGACCGCCGTCCATGGTGCTGAATGTATTGGCTGTATTGCGGCTTCTCTGGTAACAGCTTCAAATGTGCCCTTAGATTAGTTTCTACTCTGCTGTTACAATGTTCAGTAATATTAACACACAGCCTTAAAAACACAATTATTTTAATTTTAAGGTAAATATGGGTGGTGATAAGGGCCCATCATTTTTCTTGGCACCTGGGCCCGTCCTGATTAAGCTACTCTACCGCCCAGCTTCCCTTCCCTGTTCAGTATTTAACCCCCTGTTCCCAGCACTCAGCGCTAAGTCTTGATCTCTCCCTAGAGTCATTTCTAAGTGTTCCCCCTCTCTTTGTTTTGCTACTATTTTGTGACCTCTTTTGCCTCCTTTTGACCATAGCCTCTCGGATTGCACTCTACTGACTTGTTTGCCCGATCACCTGACTTCCTGCCTGCCCTCTTGACCTTTCTTCTTGCCATGCCCTGTGGATCCCTTTTGCTGGCCCTCGACCCACGCCTGTACGGCTACTCTGTGTCTCTCCGCACCTGGGTTCTGCCCTTCTGCCCCTCGCCAGGTATTACAGTAGTAATGCAACAGGTCAAACCAGACACTGTAAACATCCAGGTATTGTTAGTGAAAAGAAAATGGTACCCACAGACATGTATTAGAAAAGTCACAACCGTATTTCCTCAAGTACTGTTAAGAACTGTTTAGTTAAGTTATTAACTAGTTTACTTAAGTTACATAGACTGTTTATATGGTTTGTTGTTTAGCTACGAATTGTATATCTTGCACCTGTATTGTCGGAAAAGCAGTGACTGTTTGTTAATTTGTTAGTGAATTTAGCCAGTAACCTAGCGCACTCGACACGCCCTGTCTGCAATCAGAAGCGTTACACTGTGTAGGCTGTGATTATTTAGCATTTGTTTAACATTACTATAAGCTATTGTTCAGTGTAACTGCGTGTATCTGGCACTGTCTTTGTCTGTATTCAGATATGAAGCGACCAGTAATTGTGCTATTAGCAGTCCTGCGTGGGAGGGAGGGCCATCCTGACCAGCCTTGTGTCATTCAACGCAACACAGGTGTGCACTGTCCTCATTAGTTACAGGTGACGTATTTAACAGCCCCCCACCCCTCTGCGCTAGCAGTCAGCGCCAGCAGCCTCAGTGCCCCCCTTCTGAAGGGCCCCACTTACAAAGGGCAGGGACTCCAGTGAGGAGAAGACTGTGAGGAGATGCTGCACAGCAACAACAGGCAACCATGACGATCTCTCCAATTCCTGTCCTGCTCTCTCCTTCCTCTCGGCGTGCACCTGCGCGCCATTGTTTCCCTAATCCCTCCAACCTCATCTCTCTGCCTCTCCCCTCCTCCTCCCTCTCCTCTACTCCACTCTCTGGAGGCTGTGGAACTGCCACTCAGCTTCCAACAAGGCCGACTTCATCTCTGCCTTCGCCTCCCACCAGTCTCTGGATTTCCTCGCTCTCACCAAGACATGGATCTCCCCAGACAACTCTACCACCCCTGCTGCCTTATCCTCTCACTTTGTCCTGTCCCACTCCCCTTGTCTTACTGGGCGGGGAGGAGGAACAGGGCTCCTGCTCTCCCCTTCTCTCCTCTTCTCTGTCCCCCCCTCTCTCTCCTCTATCTCGACCCACAGCTTTGAATTCCATGCAGTGGAAATCACCTCTCCCTCTCACCTCTTCCTTCTAGTTCTCTACCGTCCACCTGATCCACTCACCTCCTTCCTGGATGAACTCGACTTTCTTCTCTCCTCTCTCCCCTCGCTGTCCTCACCTACCATCCTCCTGGGAGACTTCAACATCCACCTCTCCAACCCTTCCCACTGTGCCGGACTTCTTCCTCTCCTTCACTCCTTTAACTTCTCTCTCTCCCCATCGCCCCCCACTCACAGGGCTGGCCGCCAGCTAGACCTCATCTTCTCAAGAGGCTGCTCCCCTTCGACACTCTCCGTGACACCCATTTCCTTCTCCCTTTCCCTTCCCTCCCTCCCCTCTCCACCCACTCCCTCTGTCACCTTCCGCCGAAATCTCCACTCTGTCTCCCCCTCCACCCTTTCCTACACTGCCCTCACTCTCTTGCCTTCCATTGATTGTTTTTCAAATCTATCTGTCAACTGTGCTACCTCCTCTTTGTTCTCCTCCCTCACCTCCTCCCTTGACTCTCTCTGTTCTCTCACGTCTCGTCCTGCCCGTCCCTCCCCTCCTCAGCCATGGCTCTCTGCTGTTCTCCGTGCAACCCAAACTAGTCTGCATGCCACCGAACAGAAGTGGAAAAGGACCAAACTCCCAGCCGCCCTCGAACTCTACCACTCCCTACTGTCCACATTCTCGTCCTCTCTCACCTCAGCCAAGAAGTCTTACTTCCAATCTCTCTTCGAATCCACTATCAACAACCCTCGCAAACTCTTCTCCACCTTCTCCTCCCTCCTTGCCCCCCCCCCTCCTCCTCCCACATCTCTCACTGCTGATGATTTTGCCTCCTTCTTCTCCTCCAAGATTGCAGACATCCGCAGGCTCTTCAATACACCACCCTCATCTCCCATCACACCGAAACCTCCCACCGACCTAGCTTCCTTTTCTTCATTCTCACTTCTCTCAGATGCTGAAGTTTCTGCTCTCCTCCTACATCACAAACCCACAACATGCGACCTGGACCCTCTCCCTTCTCATCTCTTCCAAGCAACCGCTCCTGATCTTCTCCCCTTCATCTCCTCCCTCCTCAACTCCTCACTCCTCTCTGGCTGTTTCCCCTCTGCATTTAAACAAGCTGCTGTCATCCCACTGCTCAAGAAACCAACCCTTGATGCCACCTCTCCTCAGAACTACCGCCCTGTCTCCCTACTTCCCTTCCTCTCCAAGACTCTTGAGCGGGCGGTCCACCGTCAGCTCTCGGACTTTCTGTCCCAACACTCACTCCTTGATCCTCTGCAATCCGGCTTCCGCACAGCTCACTCCACTGAGACGGCTCTCCTGGCTGTCACTGACTCCCTCAGCCGTGCTCGGGCGCCTCCCTCTCCTCAGTCCTCATCCTCCTTGACCTCTCTGCAGCATTTGACACCGTCGATCACTCCATCCTCCTCTCATGCCTCGCTGACCTTGGGATCTCTGGGACTGCTCTCACCTGGTTCTCCTCATACCTCAGCGACCGGACCTACCATGTGACATGGCGAGGCTTCCTCCCGCACCTTCTCATCCCTGGCCCCTAAGTGGTGGAACGACCTGCCCACCGAAGTCAAAACAGCAGAGTCCTTGACCTCATTCCGGCGCTTACTCAAGACGCATCTCTTCCAACAGCACTTGTAATATTAGTCCTCTATCCCTGCTAGATAGCACTTCACAGTTTTATTATGCTTCTTGCGTTCTTGATTGTTTTCCTCCTTGCTCCCTTTCCCGTAGCCCTCGTCTGTAACCCTACATCTTGACAGCACTTAGCTTTCACCGTCCAGGATGTAGGAAGTCACTTACTGTACTTTGCTGTAACTTTGTAATTGTAATTTGTAAAATGTATTATTTTGAATGGCTATGTTTTATCTAAGTGATTGTAATGATTGATGCCTTGTACTTCTCTGTATTTTTGCACTTATGTTGTAAGTCGCCCTGGATAAGGGCATCTGCCAAGAAATAAAAAAAAAAAAAATAATAATAATAATAATAATAATAATAATAATAAGAACTGTTAGTTAACACACAGTCTGCGCTATGGCCAGGTTGAGTTGTTTTTTTCTATTTAGTCTGCAATGATAAAAACAATAAGAATGTATTCCTAAACAAATCTATGCCAATTAAACTTTTAAAAACAGAAATGTGTCCCAAACAGTGTTCCTTACTCGGGCAGCAGAAGTGTCTTTATTTTTGGGTGAAGCAATCTGCGCTGTTGCCAACGTCTTCACTTCACAGAATGGCCTCCAGGAGCGTGTGGCAGCAGTGGAGGGGGCAGCTTAATATTCATATTTTTTAAATCAATTCTAAAAGTCATGTAAAATCATGATATAAATCATACATTATATGTTTGCTTACATTATAGGTGACACACATGTATATGTGTATGTATATGTGTGTGTACATGTGTGTGCTGTGAGAATACCGGAGCCACTGAAAGTATGCTCGGACATATTGTTAACAAAGGTGGAGGGTTGGCTATGGACTGTAATCCGTGGCAAAATTAAAATATAAAACAAATAAATCTCATAGGAAATACAAAATAAATAAATATATACATGCAGTTAAGAAGGAAATTAATTTACATTTATTTATTTATTTAGTATTTTATGTATTTATTTCCTTTTTGATTGAGGTATTCTTTCATTTCTTTATTTCAGTATATATATATATATATATATATATATATATATATATATATATATATATATATATATATATACAGTGAGGGAAAAAAGTATTTGATCCCCTGCTGATTTTGTACGTTTGGCCACTGACAAAGAAATGATCAGTCTATAATTTTAATGGTAGGTGTATTTTAACAGTGAGAGACAGAATAACAACACAAAAATCCAGAAAAACGCATTTCAAAAAAGTTATACATTGATTTGCATGTTAATGAGGGAAATAAGTATTTATATGTGCACACAGCCCAGCATAAGCCATTTTATTAATGTCAGATAAGCTGTATGCGGTGTGTTATTGATTTTCACAAATTACTCGTATTCACAAGTAAAACAGTCGCTGTGAAAGATTCACAATTGGTCTTCTTCATGTGAAAGTTGATTTCAAAACGCTAGCTCTTGTGGTTGGGGAGATACAGCTCTTTTCACTCGTGTCATTTAGCGCAAGTCGAATATCAAAACAGTATCGGGCGTCAGATAACCGTACCGCGGTCTCGGACCGGGCATATCGTGTTCAGCGCAATACAAAAAACATAGCAATTTGGTATTTGGTCTGGACCACTCCGCGGACCACTCGGACCACACAATGCTACAACCCCTTCTCACAGGCATTCCCCATGTCGCCTGCAACGCCCCTTTACGGTAAAGAAAAGGTGGAAAGCACTTAAGCAAGAAATCAAGTTACCAATTTTCCGCGCCCCGTAAACCTAAGCCTTGGGGCTGCACCTACTAAACATTTCCCTTTGTTTGAATCACCTCACCTCCACAGGGGGATATGTAAACACACGTGTGTGTTTGCTTCAGAAAAGGTGCGGTCTTTCAAATACATACACACATAACCTCACCGCCTTTCTACATTCAGCCAAACACTAATAATACAATTAATACAACATCTAGTGTTACTAATACAGCCAACACTACTATCACTGCTGTGCCTACAGGCTATTGCTGAGAAATGAACACATGAATGCCCTCTGCTGACGGTCCCTGCAGAGAACAGGCTGCAGCTCAGATCCTGCGACTCCCCGTGAGAATGCGGCTCCTCTCTGCTGCACGGCTGCTGGGGGCGAGGTGGGGTCGGGGGCTTCATTGGCTGGGTTCTCGGGAGTGGCTATAAATAGCGGGCATGGGGGGGCTGTTTCTTATCGCACGCTGTGTGTCTGGGTCTGTGCACGGTTGTTTTTGCCTGTTTATACTCAAGTTTGTCTGGGCTTTCTAGCGTTTTTGTCTACATTTCACCGTCTTCCCAGTTTCTAAGGCTCTGGTCCATGTGGCAGGTCTGTAGGCATTTCCACTGATTTCCACTCGCCATGCTGCAGAAACGGAGCAGGGGGCGTGGCCTCCCTTCGCCCCCCTTCTTGGTGGTGCTGTGTTGGCTGTGGGGGTGCCTGGGTGTGGCTGAGAACCTGAGAGATGATGGAGGGGAGATGGAAGAGGGGAGGAGAGATCTGGTCCTCGCTGTCCCCCATCACCTTGCTGGTTCTGC
Source organism: Amia ocellicauda (assembly GCF_036373705.1). Taxonomy (NCBI): domain Eukaryota; kingdom Metazoa; phylum Chordata; class Actinopteri; order Amiiformes; family Amiidae; genus Amia; species Amia ocellicauda. The sequence goes on along the minus strand of NC_089855.1, from coordinate 47,679,636 downwards.
TGCTGGAATGCTGAACTTTGACCTGCAGGAGCGCTCCACCAATCGGGATGAAGAATCCAATGCGGTTGGCTGGGGTTCGCTGGCCCCCTCTGGTGGCTGGGAGTCGCTAATGCAGCTGAGGCCAGAGAGTGAGGCAAGGCCAGACCGAGGAATGTCTGTGGTAGCTGGGTCTCTGCTCCTGGAGGGGGTGGAGCAGAAGGAGCGAGGGAGAGACCTCGAAGAAGGAAGGGTTAGGATGAGGAGGGGCGTGAAGAGTTTGGGATCAAGCAAGGCTGGGAGGAAGAATGAGGCAGTCAAAAAGCGAGGGGGTTTTAGTGAGGCTGGGAACAAACCACGCCCTGGCCCCGGACCAAGATCCCGCTCTGGCACGAGACCGAGACCCCGCCCAGGGAGCTGCTGGCACCGCTGCCCCTGCCCCCGCTGGTACCAACACAAGGGCCCCCAAGTCTGCCTGTGTCTGGTAGGCAGCAGAGAACACTGGGTCTGCAGACTTGGCAATAGCAGAGGGGGTCCACCTGGGATAGAAGACAGGCGGCCCTCCCCGAGAGGAGGCGAGCGAGGGGACGGGAGGCGGCCCTCCCCGAGAGGAGGGGACGGGAGGCGGCCCTCCCCGAGAGGAGGCGAGCGAGGGGACGGGAGGCGGCCCTCCCCGGGAGGAGGCGAGCGAGGGGACGGGAGGCGGCCCTCCCCGAGAGGAGGATCACCTCTGAAATGGGAGCGATCTTGTCAGCCTAATGGTGAGTCCCTGTCCACGCTGTGCTCTTGCTCTGATGCACATTAACTGTGCTGTGCTCTTAACCCCACTGTGGGGAGATGCTGTAGGGACCCCAGTGTGCTGTCTGTATGCTGTGCTGTGTATTAACCCCCTCTTCTCTCCTAGGCTGCAGAATCCCACGCGGCCATCAGGTGGTGTGTGGGCCGCATCGCCCCAGCAACCGGCTGTCTAGACCCTTGTGTGTGCTGGTCCGACCCTGTCGCTTGTGAGTGCCCCTCTGTGCCGTAACACTCCTGTGTGCTCCCACCAAGGGTAAAGGAGCCTCCTTGAGCTCGGAGCCCCGGGGTCTTCACTGGAGGAAGCCCAACAGCATGTCCAAGTGTTCCAAATAAAATGCAATTGATTGAAATTCTGTCTCTCACGGAGTTCTTGGTCGAATGTGTAGATTGTCTAACAGCGAGTTAACCATGTGCTGCTGTTCTGTCCTGTTGGTCTCGGATGAGGTAGTGTTTTGGTTTCCAGCGGCCTGTGTCCTTTTTCAACGTTGCTGGTGCCTGTTCCACTCGCACAGAGCAGCAGTGAAGTAAGCCAGTAGCTTTGTCACGGAGCCTTGACACTATTGTCCCAGAGGGTGGTGAAGTGTGGTAAACCACACTTCAAAGTAGGATCTGGGTGATGTTCCATGATATAAATATGGAATTTACTGAAAAGATAATTCCACTTTAAAGAGTGGTGTCATTCCTTACAATAAGGTACTGTAATTCCTCCTGAGTTAATGTATAAATACCACAGGATAAACCCATGAATGTCCTGCACTTTATCCGAGGTGTTAATCTCCTGTATAGCTAGGTTAGGGTTAATGTGCTCAACATCAGAAATCTAATGGTCATGATGTATAAATCCTATGGCCTTCATGTATCACAATAAGGCACCATGATTCCTCACTATTATCACCAAGAAGGGTGGAGTCTTACAGCTTTAGAGGGCACAATGTTACTGTATGCACACCTGAGCCTATGAGTAGTAAGGCTTTACAGCTGCTTCAGTTCTCTACTTCTGCTTCAGTTTCCATTGTAACCACAATCGGTCTTCACCTCAAGCTGCAACCAGACTGTTAATTATCTTAAATGTATTTAAAATCTAATGGTGAGATCATGTACTTGATGGTGCTATAGAGAAAGGGAGACCTCTACAAGAGTGTATGGAGAATAGTTTCAAAATGTATTTGAATTGGCATGATTTTTTCATATTCAGTGTTTCTTTATTACTGAGACGCTTAATGAAACTGGGGACTACTGGTGGGCTCCAGCATAACCTAATGATTAAAATCTTCCCTACAGTCTCCTATGATGCCTCTCTTGTGATAGTTTTAAGTCGCCTTCCATCACAGTGTCTTTTCCTTACTGGCTTTGTATTGGGGTAAATATAGTATTACCACTTTGACATCAAGCTGCATTCGAAGTATTCCATTCCATTATCACTCCTCTCAGCTCTTGGAGCTGGAAAGGTAATCCGAAACCCAATCCATTGGGCACAGTGGTGTAGTCTACGTCATACGCAGCCACACGCCGTATGCCCACTATAAAATGAGCAGTGATATGCAATGTTTTTTTCAATTCACAATAAACAATACATTTACACTACCGTTCAAAAGTTTGGGATCACTTAGAAATTTCCTGGTTGTCCATGAAAACATACATGAAATGAGTTTGAATAGGAAATATAGCAAAATCAATAAAAATTATAGTCATTGACAAAGTTTTAACTGAAATAATTGTCCTTCAAACTTTGCTTTCGTCAAAGAGTCCTCCATGTGCAGCAATTACAGCCTTGCAGACCGTTGGCATTCTAGCTCTCAATTTGTTGAGGTAATTGAAGAGATTTCACCCCATGTTTCCTGAAGCACCTCCCACAAGTTGGATTGGCTTGATGGGCACTTCTTATGCACCATACAGTCAAGCTGCTCCCACAACAGCTCAGTAGGGTTGAGATCTGGTGACTGTGCTGGCCACTCCATTACAGACAGAATAACAGCTGATTGCTTCTTTCCTCAATAGTTCTCGCCTTCCTTCTTCAAGATCCCTGTTACCCTGTACAAATCTCCCACTTTACCACCACCAAAGCATGCCAGACCATCACATTGCCTCCACCATGCTTGACAGATGGCATCAAGCACTCCTCCAGCATCTTTTCATTTGGTCTGTGTCTCACGAATGTTCTTCTTTGTGATCAGAACACCTCAAAGTGTCTGTGTTTTTTTTCCCTATCTTAATTTTTTGTTTGTATTGGCCAGTCTGAGATATGGCTTTTTCTGTACAACTCTGCCTAGAAGGCCACCATCCCGGAGTCGCCTCTTCACTGTGGACGTTGAGACTGGTGTTTTGCGGGTACTATTTAATGAAGCTGCCAGTTGAGGACCTGTGAGGCGTCCGTTTTCTTTCGAAAACAAGGACATTTCTAAGTAACCCAAATCTTTTGAACGGTAGTGTATTTTAACTGTGGTCTAGGCATATGGAGGGAGGGGAGAGACAGAGAACCCAGTGCCAGACAACTTATTGTCAATACAGTATATTATTACATTTAACACCTCGTATCAGGTATTTGAGCTACATGGAGGCGTCTCTAAAAATCAATCAATCAATCAATCAATTTGTATTTGTTTAGCACCCTTCGCAGGGTAGCCACAAAGCACTTTACAGACTGGTAAACATACAACAAATGTACAGCAAATAAAATACTACATTAATACAATAAAGTAAAATACATATAGACCTGTAAACAGTTTACATGATCTAAAAATAAAGTACGTGAACTTTTAAATAAATAAACCTTTTAGGCACAGAGGAGAGAAAAACAACTCCTATGGATGGCATGTAGGAGAAAATAAATCTCTGGGGGTCCTCGGCTTAGAGCCTAGGCCTATTGGTTGCCTCCCCTCCAGGCAGTGTAGTTATTACAGAAAATATTGGCATGCGAATGAGCCAATGGGAGCCAGGCAATTTCTCTTTCCTCTAAGTTCACACTTTTAATACTTTTTGAACAAATCAGACATACTACATTGTTTTGAGGCCAGACAGCACCGTGTCAGATTATTGTCATTCAAAGACACCAGCACATATTGGCCAAAACCATCAAATCAGTTCATTCTAAACAAGAAATATATCTGTTCCTACAGTTTGTCAGTTGATTTCTCGACACTTGCAGTTTAATTTGCAAATGTTGGTTGAACACTTTGACACTTATTTAATTACACTAATCCATTCTGGAAATGTAAAGATGCAATGTGAATATAATGCATACACCTGAGCTACTATAAAACAACTGATACTGTACCTGCAAGCAGATTCATTAAATCATATATGTACACACTGCACAGGAGTTACTGCCAACTGAAATAAAACCATGAGATAACAGGTTTATTATTTGTGTTTCTCCTCCAAGGGTCCATGACTTCCTGGGTGGTGATCTTCATTGTACCAATCAACAGTGCTTTGAAGCCCATCCTCTTCTCTCTCACCACCCGCTTCTTCAGGGAGCAAGTGGAGCTTTTACTGTGCAGGTGGCAAAGAAACTCCGGCCACGACAAGGGCCGTAAGAGTCTGACCACGTCAGTGGCATCCATGGACTCCTCCAGACAGAGCTGCTACCACCAGAGTCTCCTGCAAAGGATGTCTATCAGAGAGATGTGATGAAAGGGGATAACAGGAAGTGAAGCAACAAGAAAGAGCGATAAATTCAGCCATTTGGCTAATTCTGTTCAGAGGGTCTTCATTCCCATAAAGTGTCTGAACAAGTTCGATTTCAGCATCGCTTGGACTCCTCAAAACCAAGCACAGTATTGTTTACAGGAGCAGTTCTCCATGCAACGGACTGAATGTGACTTTATTTTTAATTATAAAAACGGAGAAAGCCTTAATCCACGTGTGCGGCATGCTTCATTGAGTGGAAATTAACAACAGATACTTATTTGCCAAAACCGAATGTGTGGAGAAACTAATTTTCCTTCCTTGGACAGAAACAATATGTTGAATTTGGTTGTTATTGTGAATGATGTTTATACCATAATTTTATTATATATTTAAAATACCTCACCAGCAAAATGGCTACTTATCTCAACATTGCACTGTTTTAAGTCCAGTGAATAATGTGATTCTGATGTGTTAATCCTTTAGAAAATGCTAAACACATAGGTTATTATAATTGTGTCCCTGTATTTGTAATTGCTTTGTATTTGTTTTCAGTATAAAACATATACAATACTGTGCAAAAGTTTTAGGCAGGTGTGAAAAAATGCAGTAAAGTAAGAGCTTTCAAAAAGACATGTTATTAGATGCAAACTAAATGCAAAGTGAGTGAACAGAAGAAAAATCTACATCAAAACCAATATTTGCCTTCAAAACAGCAACAATTCTTCTATGTACACTGGCACAAAGTCAGGGATGTTGTAGGCATATAGTCAGGTGTATGATTAAACAATTATACCAAACAGGTGCTAATGATCATCAATTCAATATGTGGTTTGAAACACAATCATTAACTGAAACAGACACAGCTGTGTAGGAGGAATACAACTGGGTGAGGAACAGCCAAACTCAAGACAGTTTACTGTCAAAAGTCATACACCAGGCAAGACTGAGCACAGCAACAAGACACAAGGTAGTTATACTGCATCAGCAAGGTCTCTCCCAGGCAGAAATTTCAAGGCAAACAGGGTTTTCCAGATGTGCCGTCCACACAAGACACATCATGCTTCATTCCCCTCGCAATCGGAAGATGTCCAGCAGTGCCATCAGCTCAGAATAGGTAGAAAACAGTGGGACCCTGTTACACCCATCTACTATCCAGAGAAGTATGGTCAGAAGTGGCCTTCATGGAAGACTTGCAGCCAAAAAGCCATACCTCTGTTGTGGAAATAAGGCCAAGCATCTCCACTATGCACGAAAGCACAGGAACTGGGGTGCACAAAAATGGCAGCAAGTGCTCTGGACTGATGAGTCAACATTTGACATTTGAATATTTGGCTTGAGCAGAAGGCAATTTGTTCACCCTGATCTCAACATCATCGAGTCTGTCTGGGGTTACATGAAGAGAGAGAAGCAACTGGGGCTGCCTAAATCCACAGAAGAACTGTGGTTAGTTCTCCAAGACATTTGGGATGACCCACCTGCCAAGTTCCTTCAAAAATTGTGTGCAAGTGTACCTAGAAGAATTGATGCTGTTTTGAAGGCAAAGGGTCATCACACCAAATATTGATTTGATGTAGATTTTTCTTCTGTTCACTAATTTTGCATGTTGTTAATTGATAAATATAATCTATTAACATCTATTTTTGAGAGCATTCTTACCTTACAGCATTTTTTCACATCTGCCTAAAACTTTTGCACAGTACTGTATATATTGATATATATGGACATAGGGATAGGATATGTTCTCATGTACATTCTTAAAACCCGCCACAAACACTACTTTCTTTACTTAAAGTGGAATGAAAGCTTTGGGAATTTGTGTATTTTTACCACCTGATGGCTGCCTTTCACACATCATAGTGTGTGTTCCACAGGTTTGATTAGTCGTGTTCAGATGAATGTCTTCATTTCTTAAATATCTCTCTATCATGGTACATGTCCTGTACAATGCAATTTCCAAACCTGTGAATGTAAAAATTGTACACATTTCTCATGGACAACAAGTCTGTTTCTTTTCAAACTAATATGGTTAAAGTAAACAATATTGTGTCTTAAAAGTGTTTTTCTAGTAATAGTGTGTTCCGATACAAGGACAGATATTGTGTTTTGTCTGCCCATCTCTGGCCGTGCTGATAATACCTCCAGCAGTTTAAAAACTCAACAAGAAACACTGCATAAGTCTCCTTGCAAACTACATATTTGTAACTCATATTCGTAACATTTGTTTTATGCTAATAAAGCACTTGATGTGTTGCAGTGTAATCATGGAGAGTAAAAGCAGTGTACTGAAGCAGAGATTAGACCAGGCTTTTTTAACTTGTCTTCCAGCATCCTCTGCAGAACTTCAAATGATAAGAATTATACAATTAATCTCGCTACAGGGAACCGATATTGTGCACTGGGATACGAACACAAAGCCAGTGACATCTGGAGTTTGTGTCATAAGGAGGAAATCAAACACCAATGCACGTATAAAGGATACAAATATGTCCTTAAGAATAACATGAATTCAGAAATTATACCCCATCAACTTGTATATGTTTTGATGTTGCTTTCCCCCTATTTACTTTTTGATAGTAATTTATAGATCATTTATATTTAAGTTTTAAAAGGCAGCCTGATGGAATTGTTTCTGACCTCATACCACGAATAAACACTTTGATGTGAAGTTATCAACAGTGAGTTAAAGAAAGAGTGATCTACAAACTTACCACATCGATCCTGATGGTTATTAACCTCTTTGTATCCATCTGTTGTCTAAAATAAAATGAACAGTATATAAGCAGATATTCATCTTGATATTGCGTTTTGACTTCACCAATAGTGGTTAAATGCATCTCACTTTGAGGCAACTGCTATCTCATATGCAATTGGCTCAATGATACCGTGATAAAGATAAACAAAGGTCAATATATATTATATAGGGGTTTCGCACTGGGTTTGTTTGCTTTGAAACAATGTATCAGTGTGCTAGCTGTTCACACTTGCCTTGTGTGCAATACAAATGTGCCGGGTTCGTTTCCAACTGAACTCGGTTCGTTTTGTATTAATAAAACAACAGATATTTACACTTCCCTGCATTGCATATTGGTATTTCATAAAGACAGTTATGCTTTCATATAGATTTCGGGTAGTATTGTATACATTCCTCTCACCCTTCACTGCGCCTCTCTCCCTCTGTGCGGCTCAATCCGAAACCCCAGGTGCCGCCTTCCGCAGTGGAACTTCGAATCGTCTATCCAACAAGGCAAGTCCACCAGGGCAAACACTTCCAGGTACGCTGTCAGTCCAAACAGGCCTCGACCCTCACCGGCTGGCACCCTCACAGCCCGGACTCGGACTCGGACTCGGACTCGGACTCGGACTCGGACTCGGACCACCTCACCGCTGCTCTCCTCTGTTCTGGGCACTCCAGCCTTTATCTAATGCTGAGTGTCAACAGGTGTAGTGGCTGTGAGTGAAGGGTGGGGCGCTGCTCAGTGAAACAGGTGTCCGTGTCAGTGTCCCATGCGTTACTGTAAAATTTGAACAAGTGAAACAATCAATCAATCTATCAGTGAAACAAAAGAAACAATTAGTGAATGTAAGGGTCAAATTAACAACCAAAAAATAGAAAATACTACAAGTGCAAATAAAGTTAGAAAACACACTAAACCTTGGCAGCCTCTGTGACATATGCATCGACTCAGTCACAACTTGGATATTGTCAATTAAGTGCAATACTACCACTATACCACCTCCAATACCCCCAGCACTACTATTACTAATAATCATCATCATAAAAATGTAAATCATTTCCCAAAGTGTTAACAAAGTTATACATTGAAAAACAAACTTTATTTTTGATATAGATGTAACTTGTATTTGCTTTTATATAAGTATAGGATCAAATAATATTTTGAGGTTCTTAAACACTTAGATAGGAAGATAGCAAGATAGATATTTAATTAGTAATGGCTAAATTCTAAGAAATTAGACACTAATGTCCCAGATCTTGATTTTACCATTACTGTACATTTTTATAACACTCTTGTGTATAATATGGTATTTTCTCCCTAGAGATACAAGACAGGGTGGGCAATTCTGTTATTCATGTCCAGTGCCCGGCACATACCCTTGCCCATTTGCCCTGTCACTCATAAAGTGCCCTTCTGTAATGCTGCAGTGCCCCCAGGATGACAATTCACCCCCCTTCCCACTCCACAAATCACCCCTCCCACCCAGAATTCAACAGCAGTGTCCCTTTTCTGAATTCCATCCCTGCCCTCCTGGAACTGTGTGCACCGGCCTGTACAGTGCACTGCTGTGGATACCGACGCCTCTTACAGCACATGCTTGTCATGAAATATCACCCTTTTCAATCAGGGACTTTCCTACATTTTAGATTCCAGTGCAAAGAACTGTCTTTTAAAAGCCACACAGAAGCGATACAAACTATCAGTCTTCAGGGTGGGGTAAACATGTAAAGCCTCTCATCTCTGTTGTCTTATATCACACACTGCACCTTTCTTTAGCATCTTTACTGCATAAATACACATCTATTTACTAGATTGCCTGTATGCTATAGGAGCCTAACCGTCTCAAAGTGCAGGCAGAGCATGAAGTAGCACACACTGACATGGGCAGAAACCTTGAATGGATCTTTACTGCAGTGCATTCAAAGTTTCTGTCCCTGTCTACAGTGTTGTTCAATACTTTCCAGTGTTATCTACTGTGATTCTAAAGTAGTGCCTTTAATTTAAAGTTAAATCCACGTCCAATATTTGTTTCATTCATGCTAACTGTATGCTTAACATTATTTTACAGTAAAACCCAGTACAGTTTGAATGTGAATTGCTGTAAATGTACCTGATGAGACTGTAGAGAAGTTTAAGGAACTGCACCTAATTTTACACTGAAATGTCTGGCAGCTCGGCAGCCCATCTTTTTATTTTTACCGTACATTAACAGTAATGTTTTTCTTTAAAATGGAGTCATCCACTTAACCTATTCTTAAATGCATTTCTAGTGTACTTTTACTGATATTCGACACAAAAACTTTTAATGACTGGTAAATGCATATCAAATGATGGTTCTGTTATGCAATTCAAGTGTTATTTAACTCATTACACAAATAAACCTGTTAATCCAATCCACATAAAATAATGCTTGTCATTTGTTATTCGACTTACTTTTGCTTTTGGTTTGCTTTTTTTGATAATGTCTGTCCATTGTTCAATGCTTTAAACCCATAGATGAAAAACTATTTATCCTTATTCATACATTTCAGTTAATATCTCTCTGCTTTATAGCAACCCAGATAAAAACCACCTTTGATTACTAACATTTATAGGAACCAATCCTATCCAGTATATATATATATATTTATATTTATGAGTAAGCATGCCCATCATCTGCAATAGAAAGGGTGTCAGGTGGCATGCTTGGGAAGAAATCCCTTCTCTGGGAATTAGAGGTACAACAGTCCTTCATAGCTGCACTTCATAGCTGCACATAGCTGCACAGTGGAGATGAATGAACACCAGGAGTCAAAGCCTCACCTTTAAAATTTCAGAAATAGGCCAACTATTCATACACAAAATATACATATTTGTACATATGTAGGATTACTACAGTTTAGAACATAAGAAGAACATAAAGTTTACAGACAAGAGTAGGCTATTCATAACTAAGTGATCCAAGGATCCTATCCAGTCTATTTTTAAATTTTCCCACATTTTCAGCTTCAACCACATTGCTTTGGAGTTTGTTCCAGATTGTGATGACTTTCTGTGTGATGAAGTGTCTCCTGTTTTCCGTATTGAATGTGTTGAAGCCCAATTTCCATTTGTGTCCCCGAGTCCATATGTCCCTGCTGATCCGGAAAAGCTCCTCTGGTTTGATGTGGTCGATGTCCTTCATGATTTTGAAGACTTGAATAAAGTCCCCATGTAGTCTCCTCTGTTCCAGGGTGAAAAGGTTCAGGTCCTCAGTCTCTCAGTAGGACATTCCCTTCAGACCTGGAATAAGTCTGGTTGCTCTCCTCTGAACTGCCTCTAGAGCAGCGATATCTTTCTTGAAGTGTGGAGCCCAGAACTGTCCACAGTATCCAGATGAGCTCTAACTAGTGCATTGTACAGTCTGAACATCACTGCCCTTGTTCTCAATTCTACACTTTTGACAATATACCCTAACACTCTGTTTGCCTTTTTTATTGCTTCCCCACATTGTTTGGATGGAGAAAGTGAGGAGTCCACGTAGACTCCTAGGTCTTTCTCATGCGTTACTTTGAGAAAGTCCCTTTGAATAACTTGTGCTGCCGAGATTGTATCTGCTGAGCCCCCTATTTCAGTATCACCTGCAAATTTGACAAGTTTGCTAACTATCCCAGAGTCAAGATCATGAATATAGATTAGAAAAAGCACAGGCCCTAGTACTGATCCCTGTGGAACTCCACTAACAACCTCACTCCAGTTAGAAGTGACTCCTCTAATCGACACCCTCTGTTTCCTATACATCAACCAGTTCATAATCCATCTACTTACATTTCCTTGAATGCCTACAGCTTCCAATTTGAGGATCAGTCTTTGGTGTGGAACCTTATCAAAAGCTCTCTGAAAATCTAAGTATATCATATCATATGCTTTCACATGATCTACAGCTGCAGTTGCATGTTCACAAAACTCCAATAAATTAGTAAGACATGATCTGCCTCATGTTGACTATCTCCAAGAATATGGTTTCATTAAGATGCTCTTCGATTTTCTGTCTAATAATTTTTTCCAACATTTTACAGGTGATGCAGGTGAGACTGATTGGTCTGTAATTTCCTGGCTCAGTTTTGTCCCCTTTCTTGTGGATTGGTATGACATTTACTGTCTTCCAGTCAGTTGGCCCATCCCCTGTTCTAAGTGTCATTTGTAGTAAGCGACCTATAAATAATTTCCCTCATTTCTTTAAGTACTGTTGGAAATATCCCATCTGGCCCAGGTGATTTGTTTGTTTTTAATTCTGCTAGTCCCTTTAGTACCTGCTCCTCATTTATCATGATCTCTCTTAGGGTTTGACTGGACTGATTGTCAACCTGTGGCATGTTATCTGTTTTTTCTTTTGTAAAAACCTCTGTGAAAAACTCATTTAGAACATTTGCCACATCTTGCTCAATCTGTCTTTGGAAACCATGTTCTGGTGCACGGCCGCTGAGCCATTTCATTGGCATCATAGCCGATACGTTGAACTAGGCTATAAGAATAATAGTAAGCACATGCGCATCATACACTGTTAAAAGGCATGCTGCAATTTAAGCAATCTGTTTGAATGCTCTACTTGATTGATTTGCTGGTGTTTTTGCTATAGGCCTCTGCGGGAGGCAGATCATTTGAAATACCGTTGTGTCAGTTTTGCTGTCATGCATAACTTCAGTGAGCATGTACTGGGTCATTAGCTGTGTTTCAGTGCTTCTGTCAAGAGACTGAGCTATATATTTATGTTTTATAATACAGGCTATTGCCTATAATTTGCAGATTAAATAGGGTGTTTTTTGACCGCTTTGTGCTTTCCATGGTGCTGATCGATTTATACTGGTTAATTTCTGACCGCCGTCCATGGTGCTGAATGTATTGGCTGTATTGCGGCTTCTCTGGTAACAGCTTCAAATGTGCCCTTAGATTAGTTTCTACTCTGCTGTTACAATGTTCAGTAATATTAACACACAGCCTTAAAAACACAATTATTTTAATTTTAAGGTAAATATGGGTGGTGATAAGGGCCCATCATTTTTCTTGGCACCTGGGCCCGTCCTGATTAAGCTACTCTACCGCCCAGCTTCCCTTCCCTGTTCAGTATTTAACCCCCTGTTCCCAGCACTCAGCGCTAAGTCTTGATCTCTCCCTAGAGTCATTTCTAAGTGTTCCCCCTCTCTTTGTTTTGCTACTATTTTGTGACCTCTTTTGCCTCCTTTTGACCATAGCCTCTCGGATTGCACTCTACTGACTTGTTTGCCCGATCACCTGACTTCCTGCCTGCCCTCTTGACCTTTCTTCTTGCCATGCCCTGTGGATCCCTTTTGCTGGCCCTCGACCCACGCCTGTACGGCTACTCTGTGTCTCTCCGCACCTGGGTTCTGCCCTTCTGCCCCTCGCCAGGTATTACAGTAGTAATGCAACAGGTCAAACCAGACACTGTAAACATCCAGGTATTGTTAGTGAAAAGAAAATGGTACCCACAGACATGTATTAGAAAAGTCACAACCGTATTTCCTCAAGTACTGTTAAGAACTGTTTAGTTAAGTTATTAACTAGTTTACTTAAGTTACATAGACTGTTTATATGGTTTGTTGTTTAGCTACGAATTGTATATCTTGCACCTGTATTGTCGGAAAAGCAGTGACTGTTTGTTAATTTGTTAGTGAATTTAGCCAGTAACCTAGCGCACTCGACACGCCCTGTCTGCAATCAGAAGCGTTACACTGTGTAGGCTGTGATTATTTAGCATTTGTTTAACATTACTATAAGCTATTGTTCAGTGTAACTGCGTGTATCTGGCACTGTCTTTGTCTGTATTCAGATATGAAGCGACCAGTAATTGTGCTATTAGCAGTCCTGCGTGGGAGGGAGGGCCATCCTGACCAGCCTTGTGTCATTCAACGCAACACAGGTGTGCACTGTCCTCATTAGTTACAGGTGACGTATTTAACAGCCCCCCACCCCTCTGCGCTAGCAGTCAGCGCCAGCAGCCTCAGTGCCCCCCTTCTGAAGGGCCCCACTTACAAAGGGCAGGGACTCCAGTGAGGAGAAGACTGTGAGGAGATGCTGCACAGCAACAACAGGCAACCATGACGATCTCTCCAATTCCTGTCCTGCTCTCTCCTTCCTCTCGGCGTGCACCTGCGCGCCATTGTTTCCCTAATCCCTCCAACCTCATCTCTCTGCCTCTCCCCTCCTCCTCCCTCTCCTCTACTCCACTCTCTGGAGGCTGTGGAACTGCCACTCAGCTTCCAACAAGGCCGACTTCATCTCTGCCTTCGCCTCCCACCAGTCTCTGGATTTCCTCGCTCTCACCAAGACATGGATCTCCCCAGACAACTCTACCACCCCTGCTGCCTTATCCTCTCACTTTGTCCTGTCCCACTCCCCTTGTCTTACTGGGCGGGGAGGAGGAACAGGGCTCCTGCTCTCCCCTTCTCTCCTCTTCTCTGTCCCCCCCTCTCTCTCCTCTATCTCGACCCACAGCTTTGAATTCCATGCAGTGGAAATCACCTCTCCCTCTCACCTCTTCCTTCTAGTTCTCTACCGTCCACCTGATCCACTCACCTCCTTCCTGGATGAACTCGACTTTCTTCTCTCCTCTCTCCCCTCGCTGTCCTCACCTACCATCCTCCTGGGAGACTTCAACATCCACCTCTCCAACCCTTCCCACTGTGCCGGACTTCTTCCTCTCCTTCACTCCTTTAACTTCTCTCTCTCCCCATCGCCCCCCACTCACAGGGCTGGCCGCCAGCTAGACCTCATCTTCTCAAGAGGCTGCTCCCCTTCGACACTCTCCGTGACACCCATTTCCTTCTCCCTTTCCCTTCCCTCCCTCCCCTCTCCACCCACTCCCTCTGTCACCTTCCGCCGAAATCTCCACTCTGTCTCCCCCTCCACCCTTTCCTACACTGCCCTCACTCTCTTGCCTTCCATTGATTGTTTTTCAAATCTATCTGTCAACTGTGCTACCTCCTCTTTGTTCTCCTCCCTCACCTCCTCCCTTGACTCTCTCTGTTCTCTCACGTCTCGTCCTGCCCGTCCCTCCCCTCCTCAGCCATGGCTCTCTGCTGTTCTCCGTGCAACCCAAACTAGTCTGCATGCCACCGAACAGAAGTGGAAAAGGACCAAACTCCCAGCCGCCCTCGAACTCTACCACTCCCTACTGTCCACATTCTCGTCCTCTCTCACCTCAGCCAAGAAGTCTTACTTCCAATCTCTCTTCGAATCCACTATCAACAACCCTCGCAAACTCTTCTCCACCTTCTCCTCCCTCCTTGCCCCCCCCCCTCCTCCTCCCACATCTCTCACTGCTGATGATTTTGCCTCCTTCTTCTCCTCCAAGATTGCAGACATCCGCAGGCTCTTCAATACACCACCCTCATCTCCCATCACACCGAAACCTCCCACCGACCTAGCTTCCTTTTCTTCATTCTCACTTCTCTCAGATGCTGAAGTTTCTGCTCTCCTCCTACATCACAAACCCACAACATGCGACCTGGACCCTCTCCCTTCTCATCTCTTCCAAGCAACCGCTCCTGATCTTCTCCCCTTCATCTCCTCCCTCCTCAACTCCTCACTCCTCTCTGGCTGTTTCCCCTCTGCATTTAAACAAGCTGCTGTCATCCCACTGCTCAAGAAACCAACCCTTGATGCCACCTCTCCTCAGAACTACCGCCCTGTCTCCCTACTTCCCTTCCTCTCCAAGACTCTTGAGCGGGCGGTCCACCGTCAGCTCTCGGACTTTCTGTCCCAACACTCACTCCTTGATCCTCTGCAATCCGGCTTCCGCACAGCTCACTCCACTGAGACGGCTCTCCTGGCTGTCACTGACTCCCTCAGCCGTGCTCGGGCGCCTCCCTCTCCTCAGTCCTCATCCTCCTTGACCTCTCTGCAGCATTTGACACCGTCGATCACTCCATCCTCCTCTCATGCCTCGCTGACCTTGGGATCTCTGGGACTGCTCTCACCTGGTTCTCCTCATACCTCAGCGACCGGACCTACCATGTGACATGGCGAGGCTTCCTCCCGCACCTTCTCATCCCTGGCCCCTAAGTGGTGGAACGACCTGCCCACCGAAGTCAAAACAGCAGAGTCCTTGACCTCATTCCGGCGCTTACTCAAGACGCATCTCTTCCAACAGCACTTGTAATATTAGTCCTCTATCCCTGCTAGATAGCACTTCACAGTTTTATTATGCTTCTTGCGTTCTTGATTGTTTTCCTCCTTGCTCCCTTTCCCGTAGCCCTCGTCTGTAACCCTACATCTTGACAGCACTTAGCTTTACCGTCCAGGATGTAGGAAGTCACTTACTGTACTTTGCTGTAACTTTGTAATTGTAATTTGTAAAATGTATTATTTTGAATGGCTATGTTTTATCTAAGTGATTGTAATGATTGATGCCTTGTACTTCTCTGTATTTTTGCACTTATGTTGTAAGTCGCCCTGGATAAGGGCATCTGCCAAGAAATAAAAATAATAATAATAATAATAATAATAATAATAATAATAATAATA
The DNA here is from genome assembly GCF_036373705.1 of Amia ocellicauda. Lineage (NCBI taxonomy): Eukaryota > Metazoa > Chordata > Actinopteri > Amiiformes > Amiidae > Amia > Amia ocellicauda. The sequence continues at coordinate 47,663,995 of NC_089855.1, read as the reverse complement.
ATAATAATAATAATAATAATAATAAGAACTGTTAGTCTATTTAAACAATTAAAACACACAGTCTGCGCTATGGCCAGGTTGAGTTGTTTTTTTCTATTTAGTCTGCAATGATAAAAACAATAAGAATGTATTCCTAAACAAATCTATGCCAATTAAACTTTTAAAAACAGAAATGTGTCCCAAACAGTGTTCCTTACTCGGGCAGCAGAAGTGTCTTTATTTTTGGGTGAAGCAATCTGCGCTGTTGCCAACGTCTTCACTTCACAGAATGGCCTCCAGGAGCGTGTGGCAGCAGTGGAGGGGGCAGCTTAATATTCATATTTTTTAAATCAATTCTAAAAGTCATGTAAAATCATGATATAAATCATACATTATATGTTTGCTTACATTATAGGTGACACACATGTATATGTGTATGTATATGTGTGTGTACATGTGTGTGCTGTGAGAATACCGGAGCCACTGAAAGTATGCTCGGACATATTGTTAACAAAGGTGGAGGGTTGGCTATGGACTGTAATCCGTGGCAAAATTAAAATATAAAACAAATAAATCTCATAGGAAATACAAAATAAATAAATATATACATGCAGTTAAGAAGGAAATTAATTTACATTTATTTATTTATTTAGTATTTTATGTATTTATTTCCTTTTTGATTGAGGTATTCTTTCATTTCTTTATTTCAGTATATATATATATATATATATATATATATATATATATATATATATATATATATACAGTGAGGGAAAAAAGTATTTGATCCCCTGCTGATTTTGTACGTTTGGCCACTGACAAAGAAATGATCAGTCTATAATTTTAATGGTAGGTGTATTTTAACAGTGAGAGACAGAATAACAACACAAAAATCCAGAAAAACGCATTTCAAAAAAGTTATACATTGATTTGCATGTTAATGAGGGAAATAAGTATTTATATGTGCACACAGCCCAGCATAAGCCATTTTATTAATGTCAGATAAGCTGTATGCGGTGTGTTATTGATTTTCACAAATTACTCGTATTCACAAGTAAAACAGTCGCTGTGAAAGATTCACAATTGGTCTTCTTCATGTGAAAGTTGATTTCAAAACGCTAGCTCTTGTGGTTGGGGAGATACAGCTCTTTTCACTCGTGTCATTTAGCGCAAGTCGAATATCAAAACAGTATCGGGCGTCAGATAACCGTACCGCGGTCTCGGACCGGGCATATCGTGTTCAGCGCAATACAAAAAACATAGCAATTTGGTATTTGGTCTGGACCACTCCGCGGACCACTCGGACCACACAATGCTACAACCCCTTCTCACAGGCATTCCCCATGTCGCCTGCAACGCCCCTTTACGGTAAAGAAAAGGTGGAAAGCACTTAAGCAAGAAATCAAGTTACCAATTTTCCGCGCCCCGTAAACCTAAGCCTTGGGGCTGCACCTACTAAACATTTCCCTTTGTTTGAATCACCTCACCTCCACAGGGGGATATGTAAACACACGTGTGTGTTTGCTTCAGAAAAGGTGCGGTCTTTCAAATACATACACACATAACCTCACCGCCTTTCTACATTCAGCCAAACACTAATAATACAATTAATACAACATCTAGTGTTACTAATACAGCCAACACGACTATCACTGCTGTGCCTACAGGCTATTGCTGAGAAATGAACACATGAATGCCCTCTGCTGACGGTCCCTGCAGAGAACAGGCTGCAGCTCAGATCCTGCGACTCCCCGTGAGAATGCGGCTCCTCTCTGCTGCACGGCTGCTGGGGGCGAGGTGGGGTCGGGGGCTTCATTGGCTGGGTTCTCGGGAGTGGCTATAAATAGCGGGCATGGGGGGGCTGTTTCTTATCGCACGCTGTGTGTCTGGGTCTGTGCACGGTTGTTTTTGCCTGTTTATACTCAAGTTTGTCTGGGCTTTCTAGCGTTTTTGTCTACATTTCACCGTCTTCCCAGTTTCTAAGGCTCTGGTCCATGTGGCAGGTCTGTAGGCATTTCCACTGATTTCCACTCGCCATGCTGCAGAAACGGAGCAGGGGGCGTGGCCTCCCTTCGCCCCCCTTCTTGGTGGTGCTGTGTTGGCTGTGGGGGTGCCTGGGTGTGGCTGAGAACCTGAGAGATGATGGAGGGGAGATGGAAGAGGGGAGGAGAGATCTGGTCCTCGCTGTCCCCCATCACATTGCTGGTTCTGCTGTTGGAATGCTGAACTTTGACCTGCAGGAGCGCTCCACCAATCGGGATGAAGAATCCAATGCGGTTGGCTGGGGTTCGCTGGCCCCCTCTGGTGGCTTGGAGTCGCTAATGCAGCTGAGGCCAGAGAGTGAGGCAAGGCCAGACCGAGGAATGTCTGTGGTAGCTGGGTCTCTGCTCCTGGAGGGGGTGGAGCAGAAGGAGCGAGGGAGAGACCTCGAAGAAGGAAGGGTTAGGATGAGGAGGGGCGTGAAGAGTTTGGGATCAAGCAAGGCTGGGAGGAAGAATGAGGCAGTCAAAAAGCGAGGGGGTTTTAGTGAGGCTGGGAACAAACCACGCCCTGGCCCCGGACCGAGATCCCGCTCTGGCACGAGACCGAGACCCCGCCCAGGGAGCTGCTGGCACTGCTGCCCCTGCCCCCGCTGGTACCAACACAAGGGGCCCCAAGTCTGCCTGTGTCTGGTAGGCAGCAGAGAACACTGGGTCTGCAGACTTGGCAATAGCAGAGGGGGTCCACCTGGGATAGAAGACAGGCGGCCCTCCCCGAGAGGAGGCGAGCGAGGGGACGGGAGGCGGCCCTCCCCGAGAGGAGGCGAGCGAGGGGACGGGAGGCGGCCCTCCCCGAGAGGAGGCGAGCGAGGGGACGGGAGGCGGCCCTCCCCGAGAGGAGGCGAGCGAGGGGACGGGAGGCGGCCCTCCCCGAGAGGAGGCGAGCGAGGGGACGGGAGGCGGCCCTCCCCGAGAGGAGGATCACCTCTGAAATGGGAGCGATCTTGTCAGCCTAATGGTGAGTCCCTGTCCACGCTGTGCTCTTGCTCTGATGCACATTAACTGTGCTGTGCTCTTAACCCCACTGTGGGGAGATGCTGTAGGGACCCCAGTGTGCTGTCTGTATGCTGTGCTGTGTATTAACCCCCTCTTCTCTCCTAGGCTGCAGAATCCCACGCGGCCATCAGGTGGTGTGTGGGCCGCATCGCCCCAGCAACCGGCTGTCTAGACCCTTGTGTGTGCTGGTCCGACCCTGTCGCTTGTGAGTGCCCCTCTGTGCCGTAACACTCCTGTGTGCTCCCACCAAGGGTAAAGGAGCCTCCTTGAGCTCGGAGCCCCGGGGTCTTCACTGGAGGAAGCCCAACAGCATGTCCAAGTGTTCCAAATAAAATGCAATTGATTGAAATTCTGTCTCTCACTGAGTTCTTGGTCGAATGTGTAGATTGTCTAACAGCGAGTTAACCATGTGCTGCTGTTCTGTCCTGTTGGTCTCGGATGAGGTAGTGTTTTGGTTTCCAGCGGCCTGTGTCCTTTTTCAACGTTGCTGGTGCCTGTTCCACTCGCACAGAGCAGCAGTGAAGTAAGCCAGTAGCTTTGTCACGGAGCCTTGACACTATTGTCCCAGAGGGTGGTGAAGTGTGGTAAACCACACTTCAAAGTAGGATCTGGGTGATGTTCCATGATATAAATATGGAATTTACTGAAAAGATAATTCCACTTTAAAGAGTGGTGTCATTCCTTACAATAAGGTACTGTAATTCCTCCTGAGTTAATGTATAAATACCACAGGATAAACCCATGAATGTCCTGCACTTTATCCGAGGTGTTAATCTCCTGTATAGCTAGGTTAGGGTTAATGTGCTCAACATCAGAAATCTAATGGTCATGATGTATAAATCCTATGGCCTTCATGTATCACAATAAGGCACCATGATTCCTCACTAGTATCACCAAGAAGGGTGGAGTCTTACAGCTTTAGAGGGCACAATGTTACTGTATGCACACCTGAGCCTATGAGTAGTAAGGCTTTACAGCTGCTTCAGTTCTCTACTTCTGCTTCAGTTTCCATTGTAACCACAATCGGTCTTCACCTCAAGCTGCAACCAGACTGTTAATTATCTTAAATGTATTTAAAATCTAATGGTGAGATCATGTACTTGATGGTGCTATAGAGAAAGGGAGACCTCTACAAGAGTGTATGGAGAATAGTTTCAAAATGTATTTGAATTGGCATGATTTTTTCATATTCAGTGTTTCTTTATTACTGAGACGCTTAATGAAACTGGGGACTACTGGTGGGCTCCAGCATAACCTAATGATTAAAATCTTCCCTACAGTCTCCTATGATGCCTCTCTTGTGATAGTTTTAAGTCGCCTTCCATCACAGTGTCTTTTCCTTACTGGCTTTGTATTGGGGTAAATATAGTATTACCACTTTGACATCAAGCTGCATTCGAAGTATTCCATTCCATTATCACTCCTCTCAGCTCTTGGAGCTGGAAAGGTAATCCGAAACCCAATCCATTGGGCACAGTGGTGTAGTCTACGTCATACGCAGCCACACGCCGTATGCCCACTATAAAATGAGCAGTGATATGCAATGTTTTTTTCAATTCACAATAAACAATACATTTACACTACCGTTCAAAAGTTTGGGATCACTTAGAAATTTCCTGGTTGTCCATGAAAACATACATGAAATGAGTTTGAATAGGAAATATAGCAAAATCAATAAAAATTATAGTCATTGACAAAGTTTTAACTGAAATAATTGTCCTTCAAACTTTGCTTTCGTCAAAGAGTCCTCCATGTGCAGCAATTACAGCCTTGCAGACCGTTGGCATTCTAGCTCTCAATTTGTTGAGGTAATTGAAGAGATTTCACCCCATGTTTCCTGAAGCACCTCCCACAAGTTGGATTGGCTTGATGGGCACTTCTTATGCACCATACAGTCAAGCTGCTCCCACAACAGCTCAGTAGGGTTGAGATCTGGTGACTGTGCTGGCCACTCCATTACAGACAGAATAACAGCTGATTGCTTCTTTCCTCAATAGTTCTCGCCTTCCTTCTTCAAGATCCCTGTTACCCTGTACAAATCTCCCACTTTACCACCACCAAAGCATGCCAGACCATCACATTGCCTCCACCATGCTTGACAGATGGCATCAAGCACTCCTCCAGCATCTTTTCATTTGGTCTGTGTCTCACGAATGTTCTTCTTTGTGATCAGAACACCTCAAAGTGTCTGTGTTTTTTTTCCCTATCTTAATTTTTTGTTTGTATTGGCCAGTCTGAGATATGGCTTTTTCTGTACAACTCTGCCTAGAAGGCCACCATCCCGGAGTCGCCTCTTCACTGTGGACGTTGAGACTGGTGTTTTGCGGGTACTATTTAATGAAGCTGCCAGTTGAGGACCTGTGAGGCGTCCGTTTTCTTTCGAAAACAAGGACATTTCTAAGTAACCCAAATCTTTTGAACGGTAGTGTATTTTAACTGTGGTCTAGGCATATGGAGGGAGGGGAGAGACAGAGAACCCAGTGCCAGACAACTTATTGTCAATACAGTATATTATTACATTTAACACCTCGTATCAGGTATTTGAGCTACATGGAGGCGTCTCTAAAAATCAATCAATCAATCAATCAATTTGTATTTGTTTAGCACCCTTCGCAGGGTAGCCACAAAGCACTTTACAGACTGGTAAACATACAACAAATGTACAGCAAAATAAAATACTACATTAATACAATAAAGTAAAATACATATAGACCTGTAAACAGTTTACATGATCTAAAAATAAAGTACGTGAACTTTTAAATAAATAAACCTTTTAGGCACAGAGGAGAGAAAAACAACTCCTATGGATGGCATGTAGGAGAAAATAAATCTCTGGGGGTCCTCGGCTTAGAGCCTAGGCCTATTGGTTGCCTCCCCTCCAGGCAGTGTAGTTATTACAGAAAATATTGGCATGCGAATGAGCCAATGGGAGCCAGGCAATTTCTCTTTCCTCTAAGTTCACACTTTTAATACTTTTTGAACAAATCAGACATACTACATTGTTTTGAGGCCAGACAGCACCGTGTCAGATTATTGTCATTCAAAGACACCAGCACATATTGGCCAAAACCATCAAATCAGTTCATTCTAAACAAGAAATATATCTGTTCCTACAGTTTGTCAGTTGATTTCTCGACACTTGCAGTTTAATTTGCAAATGTTGGTTGAACACTTTGACACTTATTTAATTACACTAATCCATTCTGGAAATGTAAAGATGCAATGTGAATATAATGCATACACCTGAGCTACTATAAAACAACTGATACTGTACCTGCAAGCAGATTCATTAAATCATATATGTACACACTGCACAGGAGTTACTGCCAACTGAAATAAAACCATGAGATAACAGGTTTATTATTTGTGTTTCTCCTCCAAGGGTCCATGACTTCCTGGGTGGTGATCTTCATTGTACCAATCAACAGTGCTTTGAAGCCCATCCTCTTCTCTCTCACCACCCGCTTCTTCAGGGAGCAAGTGGAGCTTTTACTGTGCAGGTGGCAAAGAAACTCCGGCCACGACAAGGGCCGTAAGAGTCTGACCACGTCAGTGGCATCCATGGACTCCTCCAGACAGAGCTGCTACCACCAGAGTCTCCTGCAAAGGATGTCTATCAGAGAGATGTGATGAAAGGGGATAACAGGAAGTGAAGCAACAAGAAAGAGCGATAAATTCAGCCATTTGGCTAATTCTGTTCAGAGGGTCTTCATTCCCATAAAGTGTCTGAACAAGTTCGATTTCAGCATCGCTTGGACTCCTCAAAACCAAGCACAGTATTGTTTACAGGAGCAGTTCTCCATGCAACGGACTGAATGTGACTTTATTTTTAATTATAAAAACGGAGAAAGCCTTAATCCACGTGTGCGGCATGCTTCATTGAGTGGAAATTAACAACAGATACTTATTTGCCAAAACCGAATGTGTGGAGAAACTAATTTTCCTTCCTTGGACAGAAACAATATGTTGAATTTGGTTGTTATTGTGAATGATGTTTATACCATAATTTTATTATATATTTAAAATACCTCACCAGCAAAATGGCTACTTATCTCAACATTGCACTGTTTTAAGTCCAGTGAATAATGTGATTCTGATGTGTTAATCCTTTAGAAAATGCTAAACACATAGGTTATTATAATTGTGTCCCTGTATTTGTAATTGCTTTGTATTTGTTTTCAGTATAAAACATATACAATACTGTGCAAAAGTTTTAGGCAGGTGTGAAAAAATGCAGTAAAGTAAGAGCTTTCAAAAAGACATGTTATTAGATGCAAACTAAATGCAAAGTGAGTGAACAGAAGAAAAATCTACATCAAAACCAATATTTGCCTTCAAAACAGCAACAATTCTTCTATGTACACTGGCACAAAGTCAGGGATGTTGTAGGCATATAGTCAGGTGTATGATTAAACAATTATACCAAACAGGTGCTAATGATCATCAATTCAATATGTGGTTTGAAACACAATCATTAACTGAAACAGACACAGCTGTGTAGGAGGAATAACACTGGGTGAGGAACAGCCAAACTCAAGACAGTTTACTGTCAAAAGTCATACAACATGGCAAGACTGAGCACAGCAAAAAGACGCAAGGTAGTTATACTGCATCAGCAAGGTCTCTCCCAGGCAGAAATTTCAAGGCAGACTGGGTTTTCCAGATGTGCCGTCCACACAAGACACATCATGCTTCCTTCCCCTCGCAATCGGAAGATGTCCAGCAGTGCCATCAGCTCAGAATAGGAAGAAAACAGTGGGACCCTGTTACACCCATCTACTATCCGGAGAAGTATGGTCAGAAGTGGCCTTCATGGAAGACTTGCAGCCAAAAAGCCATACCTCTGTTGTGGAAATAAGGCCAAGCATCTCCACTATGCACGAAAGCACAGGAACTGGGGTGCACAAAAATGGCAGCAAGTGCTCTGGACTGATGAGTCAACATTTGACATTTGAATATTTGGCTTGAGCAGAAGGCAATTTGTTCACCCTGATCTCAACATCATCGAGTCTGTCTGGGGTTACATGAAGAGAGAGAAGCAACTGGGGCTGCCTAAATCCACAGAAGAACTGTGGTTAGTTCTCCAAGACATTTGGGATGACCCACCTGCCAAGTTCCTTCAAAAATTGTGTGCAAGTGTACCTAGAAGAATTGATGCTGTTTTGAAGGCAAAGGGTCGTCACACCAAATATTGATTTGATGTAGATTTTTCTTCTGTTCACTAATTTTGCATGTTGTTAATTGATAAATATAATCTATTAACATCTATTTTTGAGAGCATTCTTACCTTACAGCATTTTTTCACATCTGCCTAAAACTTTTGCACAGTACTGTATATATTGATATATATGGACATAGGGATAGGATATGTTCTCATGTACATTCTTAAAACCCGCCACAAACACTACTTTCTTTACTTAAAGTGGAATGAAAGCTTTGGGAATTTGTGTATTTTTACCACCTGATGGCTGCCTTTCACACATCATAGTGTGTGTTCCACAGGTTTGATTAGTCGTGTTCAGATGAATGTCTTCATTTCTTAAATATCTCTCTATCATGGTACATGTCCTGTACAATGCAATTTCCAAACCTGTGAATGTAAAAATTGTACACATTTCTCATGGACAACAAGTCTGTTTCTTTTCAAACTAATATGGTTAAAGTAAACAATATTGTGTCTTAAAAGTGTTTTTCTAGTAATAGTGTGTTCCGATACAAGGACAGATATTGTGTTTTGTCTGCCCATCTCTGGCCGTGCTGATAATACCTCCAGCAGTTTAAAAACTCAACAAGAAACACTGCATAAGTCTCCTTGCAAACTACATATTTGTAACTCATATTCGTAACATTTGTTTTATGCTAATAAAGCACTTGATGTGTTGCAGTGTAATCATGGAGAGTAAAAGCAGTGTACTGAAGCAGAGATTAGACCAGGCTTTTTTAACTTGTCTTCCAGCATCCTCTGCAGAACTTCAAATGATAAGAATTATACAATTAATCTCGCTACAGGGAACCGATATTGTGCACTGGGATACGAACACAAAGCCAGTGACATCTGGAGTTTGTGTCATAAGGAGGAAATCAAACACCAATGCACGTATAAAGGATACAAATATGTCCTTAAGAATAACATGAATTCAGAAATTATACCCCATCAACTTGTATATGTTTTGATGTTGCTTTCCCCCTATTTACTTTTTGATAGTAATTTATAGATCATTTATATTTAAGTTTTAAAAGGCAGCCTGATGGAATTGTTTCTGACCTCATACCACGAATAAACACTTTGATGTGAAGTTATCAACAGTGAGTTAAAGAAAGAGTGATCTACAAACTTACCACATCGATCCTGATGGTTATTAACCTCTTTGTATCCATCTGTGGTCTAAAATAAAATGAACAGTATATAAGCAGATATTCATCTTGATATTGCGTTTTGACTTCACCAATAGTGGTTAAATGCATCTCACTTTGAGGCAACTGCTATCTCATATGCAATTGGCTCAATGATACCGTGATAAAGATAAACAAAGGTCAATATATATTATATAGGGGTTTCGCACTGGGTTTGTTTGCTTTGAAACAATGTATCAGTGTGCTAGCTGTTCACACTTGCCTTGTGTGCAATACAAATGTGCCGGGTTCGTTTCCAACTGAACTCGGTTCGTTTTGTATTAATAAAACAACAGATATTTACACTTCCCTGCATTGCATATTGGTATTTCATAAAGACAGTTATGCTTTCATATAGATTTCGGGTAGTATTGTATACATTCCTCTCACCCTTCACTGCGCCTCTCTCCCTCTGTGCGGCTCAATCCGAAACCCCAGGTGCCGCCTTCCGCAGTGGAACTTCGAATCGTCTATCCAACAAGGCAAGTCCACCAGGGCAAACACTTCCAGGTACGCTGTCAGTCCAAACAGGCCTCGACCCTCACCGGCTGGCACCCTCACAGCCCGGACTCGGACTCGGACTCAGACTCGGACTCGGACCACCTCACCGCTGCTCTCCTCTGTTCTGGGCACTCCAGCCTTTATCTAATGCTGAGTGTCAACAGGTGTAGTGGCTGTGAGTGAAGGGTGGGGCGCTGCTCAGTGAAACAGGTGTCCGTGTCAGTGTCCCATGCGTTACTGTAAAATTTGAACAAGTGAAACAATCAATCAATCTATCAGTGAAACAAAAGAAACAATTAGTGAATGTAAGGGTCAAATTAACAACCAAAAAATAGAAAATACTACAAGTGCAAATAAAGTTAGAAAACACACTAAACCTTGGCAGCCTCTGTGACATATGCATCGACTCAGTCACAACTTGGATATTGTCAATTAAGTGCAATACTACCACTATACCACCTCCAATACCCCCAGCACTACTATTACTAATAATCATTATCATAAAAATGTAAATCATTTCCCAAAGTGTTAACAAAGTTATACATTGAAAAACAAACTTTATTTTTGATATAGATGTAACTTGTATTTGCTTTTATATAAGTATAGGATCAAATAATATTTTGAGGTTCTTAAACACTTAGATAGGAAGATAGCAAGATAGATATTTAATTAGTAATGGCTAAATTCTAAGAAATTAGACACTAATGTCCCAGATCTTGATTTTACCATTACTGTACATTTTTATAACACTCTTGTGTATAATATGGTATTTTCTCCCTAGAGATACAAGACAGGGTGGGCAATTCTGTTATTCATGTCCAGTGCCCGGCACATACCCTTGCCCATTTGCCCTGTCACTCATAAAGTGCCCTTCTGTAATGCTGCAGTGCCCCCAGGATGACAATTCACCCCCCTTCCCACTCCACAAATCACCCCTCCCACCCAGAATTCATCAGCAGTGTCCCTTTTCTGAATTCCATCCCTGCCCTCCTGGAACTGTGTGCACCGGCCTGTACAGTGCACTGCTGTGGATACCGACGCCTCTTACAGCACATGCTTGTCATGAAATATCACCCTTTTCAATCAGGGACTTTCCTACATTTTAGATTCCAGTGCAAAGAACTGTCTTTTAAAAGCCACACAGAAGCGATACAAACTATCAGTCTTCAGGGTGGGGTAAACATGTAAAGCCTCTCATCTCTGTTGTCTTATATCACACACTGCACCTTTCTTTAGCATCTTTACTGCATAAATACACATCTATTTACTAGATTGCCTGTATGCTATAGGAGCCTAACCGTCTCAAAGTGCAGGCAGAGCATGAAGTAGCACACACTGACATGGGCAGAAACCTTGAATGGATCTTTACTGCAGTGCATTCAAAGTTTCTGTCCCTGTCTACAGTGTTGTTCAATACTTTCCAGTGTTATCTACTGTGATTCTAAAGTAGTGCCTTTAATTTAAAGTTAAATCCACGTCCAATATTTGTTTCATTCATGCTAACTGTATGCTTAACATTATTTTACAGTAAAACCCAGTACAGTTTGAATGTGAATTGCTGTAAATGTACCTGATGAGACTGTAGAGAAGTTTAAGGAACTGCACCTAATTTTACACTGAAATGTCTGGCAGCTCGGCAGCCCATCTTTTTATTTTTACCGTACATTAACAGTAATGTTTTTCTTTAAAATGGAGTCATCCACTTAACCTATTCTTAAATGCATTTCTAGTGTACTTTTACTAATATTCGACACAAAAACTTTTAATGACTGGTAAATGCATATCAAATGATGGTTCTGTTATGCAATTCAAGTGTTATTTAACTCATTACACAAATAAACCTGTTAATCCAATCCACATAAAATAATGCTTGTCATTTGTTATTCGACTTACTTTTGCTTTTGGTTTGCTTTTTTAAATGATTGATAATGTCTGTCCATTGTTCAATGCTTTAAACCCATAGATGAAAAACTATTTATCCTTATTCATACATTTCAGTTAATATCTCTCTGCTTTATAGCAACCCAGATAAAAACCACCTTTGATTACTAACATTTATAGGAACCAATCCTATCCAGTATATATATATATATTTATATTTATGAGTAAGCATGCCCATCATCTGCAATAGAAAGGGTGTCAGGTGGCATGCTTGGGAAGAAATCCCTTCTCTGGGAATTAGAGGTACAACAGTCCTTCATAGCTGCACTTCATAGCTGCACATAGCTGCACAGTGGAGATGAATGAACACCAGGAGTCAAAGCCTCACCTTTAAAATTTCAGAAATAGGCCAACTATTCATACACAAAATATACATATTTGTACATATGTAGGATTACTACAGTTTAGAACATAAGAAGAACATAAAGTTTACAGACAAGAGTAGGCTATTCATAACTAAGTGATCCAAGGATCCTATCCAGTCTATTTTTAAATTTTCCCACATTTTCAGCTTCAACCACATTGCTTTGGAGTTTGTTCCAGATTGTGATGACTTTCTGTGTGATGAAGTGTCTCCTGTTTTCCGTATTGAATGTGTTGAAGCCCAATTTCCATTTGTGTCCCCGAGTCCATATGTCCCTGCTGATCCGGAAAAGCTCCTCTGGTTTGATGTGGTCGATGTCCTTCATGATTTTGAAGACTTGAATAAAGTCCCCACGTAGTCTCCTCTGTTCCAGGGTGAAAAGGTTCAGGTCCTCAGTCTCTCAGTAGGACATTCCCTTCAGACCTGGAATAAGTCTGGTTGCTCTCCTCTGAACTGCCTCTAGAGCAGCGATATCTTTCTTGAAGTGTGGAGCCCAGAACTGTCCACAGTATCCAGATGAGCTCTAACTAGTGCATTGTACAGTCTGAACATCACTGCCCTTGTTCTCAATTCTATACTTTTGACAATATACCCTAACACTCTGTTTGCCTTTTTTATTGCTTCCCCACATTGTTTGGATGGAGAAAGTGAGGAGTCCACGTAGACTCCTAGGTCTTTCTCATGCGTTACTTTGAGAAAGTCCCTTTGAATAACTTGTGCTGCCAAAATTGTATCTGCTGAGCCCCCTATTTCAGTATCATCTGCAAATTTGACAAGTTTGCTAACTATCCCAGAGTCCAGATCATGAATATAGATTAGATAAAGCACAGGCCCTAGTACTGATCCCTGTGGAACTCCACTAACAACCTCACTCCAGTTAGAAGTGACTCCTCTAATCGACACCCTCTGTTTCCTATACATCAACCAGTTCATAATCCATCTACTTACATTTCCTTGAATGCCTACAGCTTCCAATTTGAGGATCAGTCTTTGGTGTGGAACCTTATCAAAAGCTTTTTGGAAATCTAAGTATATCATATCATATGCTTTCACATGATCAACAGCTGCAGTTGCATGTTCACAAAACTCCAATAAATTAGTAAGACATGATCTGCCTCATGTTGACTATCTCCAAGAATATGGTTTCATTAAGATGCTCTTCGATTTTCTGTCTAATAATTTTTTCCAACATTTTACAGGTGATGCAGGTGAGACTGATTGGTCTGTAATTTCCTGGCTCAGTTTTGTCCCCTTTCTTGTGGATTGGTATGACATTTACTGTCTTCCAGTCAGTTGGCCCATCCCCTGTTCTAAGTGTCATTTGTAGTAAGCGACCTATAAATAATTTCCCTCATTTCTTTAAGTACTGTTGGAAATATCCCATCTGGCCCAGGTGATTTGTTTGTTTTTAATTCTGCTAGTCCCTTTAGTACCTGCTCCTCATTTATCATGATCTCTCTTAGGGTTTGACTGGACTGATTGTCAACCTGTGGCATGTTATCTGTTTTTTCTTTTGTAAAAACCTCTGTGAAAAACTCATTTAGAACATTTGCCACATCTTGCTCAATCTGTCTTTGGAAACCATGTTCTGGTGCACGGCCGCTGAGCCATTTCATTGGCATCATAGCCGATACGTTGAACTAGGCTATAAGAATAATAGTAAGCACATGCGCATCATACACTGTTAAAAGGCATGCTGCAATTTAAGCAATCTGTTTGAATGCTCTACTTGATTGATTTGCTGGTGTTTTTGCTATAGGCCTCTGCGGGAGGCAGATCATTTGAAATACCGTTGTGTCAGTTTTGCTGTCATGCATAACTTCAGTGAGCATGTACTGGGTCATTAGCTGTGTTTCAGTGCTTCTGTCAAGAGACTGAGCTATATATTTATGTTTTATAATACAGGCTATTGCCTATAATTTGCAGATTAAATAGGGTGTTTTTTGACCGCTTTGTGCTTTCCATGGTGCTGATCGATTTATACTGGTTAATTTCTGACCGCCGTCCATGGTGCTGAATGTATTGGCTGTATTGCGGCTTCTCTGGTAACAGCTTCAAATGTGCCCTTAGATTAGTTTCTACTCTGCTGTTACAATGTTCAGTAATATTAACACACAGCCTTAAAAACACAATTATTTTAATTTTAAGGTAAATATGGGTGGTGATAAGGGCCCATCATTTTTCTTGGCACCTGGGCCCGTCCTGATTAAGCTACTCTACCACCCAGCTTCCCTTCCCTGTTCAGTATTTAACCCCCTGTTCCCAGCACTCAGCGCTAAGTCTTGATCTCTCCCTAGAGTCATTTCTAAGTGTTCCCCCTCTCTTTGTTTTGCTACTATTTTGTGACCTCTTTTGCCTCCTTTTGACCATAGCCTCTCGGATTGCACTCTACTGACTTGTTTGCCCGATCACCTGACTTCCTGCCTGCCCTCTTGACCTTTCTTCTTGCCATGCCCTGTGGATCCCTTTTGCTGGCCCTCGACCCACGCCTGTACGGCTACTCTGTGTCTCTCCGCACCTGGGTTCTGCCCTTCTGCCCCTCGCCAGGTATTACAGTAGTAATGCAACAGGTCAAACCAGACACTGTAAACATCCAGGTATTGTTAGTGAAAAGAAAATGGTACCCACAGACATGTATTAGAAAAGTCACAACCGTATTTCCTCAAGTACTGTTAAGAACTGTTTAGTTAAGTTATTAACTAGTTTACTTAAGTTACATAGACTGTTTATATGGTTTGTTGTTTAGCTACGAATTGTATATCTTGCACCTGTATTGTCGGAAAAGCAGTGACTGTTTGTTAATTTGTTAGTGAATTTAGCCAGTAACCTAGCGCACTCGACACGCCCTGTCTGCAATCAGAAGCGTTACACTGTGTAGGCTGTGATTATTTAGCATTTGTTTAACATTACTATAAGCTATTGTTCAGTGTAACTGCGTGTATCTGGCACTGTCTTTGTCTGTATTCAGATATGAAGCGACCAGTAATTGTGCTATTAGCAGTCCTGCGTGGGAGGGAGGGCCATCCTGACCAGCCTTGTGTCATTCAACGCAACACAGGTGTGCACTGTCCTCATTAGTTACAGGTGACGTATTTAACAGCCCCCCACCCCTCTGCGCTAGCAGTCAGCACCAGCAGCCTCAGTGCCCCCCTTCTGAAGGGCCCCACTTACAAAGGGCAGGGACTCCAGTGAGGAGAAGACTGTGAGGAGATGCTGCACAGCAACAACAGGCAACCATGACGATCTCTCCAATTCCTGTCCTGCTCTCTCCTTCCTCTCGGCGTGCACCTGCGCGCCATTGTTTCCCTAATCCCTCCAACCTCATCTCTCTGCCTCTCCCCTCCTCCTCCCTCTCCTCTACTCCACTCTCTGGAGGCTGTGGAACTGCCACTCAGCTTCCAACAAGGCCGACTTCATCTCTGCCTTCGCCTCCCACCAGTCTCTGGATTTCCTCACTCTCACCAAGACATGGATCTCCCCAGACAACTCTACCACCCCTGCTGCCTTATCCTCTCACTTTGTCCTGTCCCACTCCCCTTGTCTTACTGGGCGGGGAGGAGGAACAGGGCTCCTGCTCTCCCCTTCTCTCCTCTTCTCTGTCCCCCTCTCTCTCCTCTATCTCGACCCACAGCTTTGAATTCCATGCAGTGGAAATCACCTCTCCCTCTCACCTCTTCCTTCTAGTTCTCTACCGTCCACCTGGTCCACTCACCTCCTTCCTGGATGAACTCGACTTTCTTCTCTCCTCTCTCCCCTCGCTGTCCTCACCTACCATCCTCCTGGGAGACTTCAACATCCACCTCTCCAACCCTTCCCACTGTGCCGGACTTCTTCCTCTCCTTCACTCCTTTAACTTCTCTCTCTCCCCATCGCCCCCCACTCGCAGGGCTGGCCGCCAGCTAGACCTCATCTTCTCAAGAGGCTGCTCCCCTTCGACACTCTCCGTGACACCCATTTCCTTCTCCCTTTCCCTTCCCTCCCTCCCCTCTCCACCCACTCCCTCTGTCACCTTCCGCCGAAATCTCCACTCTGTCTCCCCCTCCACCCTTTCCTACACTGCCCTCACTCTCTTGCCTTCCATTGATTGTTTTTCAAATCTATCTGTCAACTGTGCTACCTCCTCTTTGTTCTCCTCCCTCACCTCCTCCCTTGACTCTCTCTGTTCTCTCACGTCTCGTCCTGCCCGTCCCTCCCCTCCTCAGCCATGGCTCTCTGCTGTTCTCCGTGCAACCCAAACTAGTCTGCATGCCGCCGAACAGAAGTGGAAAAGGACCAAACTCCCAGCCGCCCTCGAACTCTACCGCTCCCTACTGTCCACATTCTCGTCCTCTCTCACCTCAGCCAAGAAGTCTTACTTCCAATCTCTCTTCGAATCCACTATCAACAACCCTCGCAAACTCTTCTCCACCTTCTCCTCCCTCCTTGCCCCCCCCCCTCCTCCTCCCACATCTCTCACTGCTGATGATTTTGCCTCCTTCTTCTCCTCCAAGATTGCAGACATCCGCAGGCTCTTCAATACACCACCCTCATCTCCCATCACACCGAAACCTCCCACCGACCTAGCTTCCTTTTCTTCATTCTCACTTCTCTCAGATGCTGAAGTTTCTGCTCTCCTCCTACGTCACAAACCCACAACATGCGACCTGGACCCTCTCCCTTCTCATCTCTTCCAAGCAACCGCTCCTGATCTTCTCCCCTTCATCTCCTCCCTCCTCAACTCCTCACTCCTCTCTGGCTGTTTCCCCTCTGCATTTAAACAAGCTGCTGTCATCCCACTGCTCAAGAAACCAACCCTTGATGCCACCTCTCCTCAGAACTACCGCCCTGTCTCCCTACTTCCCTTCCTCTCCAAGACTCTTGAGCGGGCGGTCCACCGTCAGCTCTCGGACTTTCTGTCCCAACACTCACTCCTTGATCCTCTGCAATCCGGCTTCCGCACAGCTCACTCCACTGAGACGGCTCTCCTGGCTGTCACTGACTCCCTCAGCCGTGCTCGGGCGCCTCCCTCTCCTCAGTCCTCATCCTCCTTGACCTCTCTGCAGCATTTGACACCGTCGATCACTCCATCCTCCTCTCATGCCTCGCTGACCTTGGGATCTCTGGGACTGCTCTCACCTGGTTCTCCTCATACCTCAGCGACCGGACCTACCATGTGACATGGCGAGGCTTCCTCCCGCACCTTCTCATCCCTGGCCCCTAAGTGGTGGAACGACCTGCCCACCGAAGTCAAAACAGCAGAGTCCTTGACCTCATTCCGGCGCTTACTCAAGACGCATCTCTTCCAACAGCACTTGTAATATTAGTCCTCTATCCCTGCTAGATAGCACTTCACAGTTTTATTATGCTTCTTGCGTTCTTGATTGTTTTCCTCCTTGCTCCCATGTCGCCTGCAACGCCCCTTTACGGTAAAGAAAAGGTGGAAAGCACTTAAGCAAGAAATCAAGTTACCAATTTTCCGCGCCCCGTAAACCTAAGCCTTGGGGCTGCACCTACTAAACATTTCCCTTTGTTTGAATCACCTCACCTCCACAGGGGGATATGTAAACACACGTGTGTGTTTGCTTCAGAAAAGGTGCGGTCTTTCAAATACATACACACATAACCTCACCGCCTTTCTACATTCAGCCAAACACTAATAATACAATTAATACAACATCTAGTGTTACTAATACAGCCAACACTACTATCACTGCTGTGCCTACAGGCTATTGCTGAGAAATGAACACATGAATGCCCTCTGCTGACGGTCCCTGCAGAGAACAGGCTGCAGCTCAGATCCTGCGACTCCCCGTGAGAATGCGGCTCCTCTCTGCTGCACGGCTGCTGGGGGCGAGGTGGGGTCGGGGGCTTCATTGGCTGGGTTCTCGGGAGTGGCTATAAATAGCGGGCATGGGGGGGCTGTTTCTTATCGCACGCTGTGTGTCTGGGTCTGTGCACGGTTGTTTTTGCCTGTTTATACTCAAGTTTGTCTGGGCTTTCTAGCGTTTTTGTCTACATTTCACCGTCTTCCCAGTTTCTAAGGCTCTGGTCCATGTGGCAGGTCTGTAGGCATTTCCACTGATTTCCACTCGCCATGCTGCAGAAACGGAGCAGGGGGCGTGGCCTCCCTTCGCCCCCCTTCTTGGTGGTGCTGTGTTGGCTGTGGGGGTGCCTGGGTGTGGCTGAGAACCTGAGAGATGATGGAGGGGAGATGGAAGAGGGGAGGAGAGATCTGGTCCTCGCTGTCCCCCATCACCTTGCTGGTTCTGCTGCTGGAATGCTGAACTTTGACCTGCAGGAGCGCTCCACCAATCGGGATGAAGAATCCAATGCGGTTGGCTGGGGTTCGCTGGCCCCCTCTGGTGGCTGGGAGTCGCTAATGCAGCTGAGGCCAGAGAGTGAGGCAAGGCCAGACCGAGGAATGTCTGTGGTAGCTGGGTCTCTGCTCCTGGAGGGGGTGGAGCAGAAGGAGCGAGGGAGAGACCTCGAAGAAGGAAGGGTTAGGATGAGGAGGGGCGTGAAGAGTTTGGGATCAAGCAAGGCTGGGAGGAAGAATGAGGCAGTCAAAAAGCGAGGGGGTTTTAGTGAGGCTGGGAACAAACCACGCCCTGGCCCCGGACCGAGATCCCGCTCTGGCACGAGACCGAGACCCCGCCCAGGGAGCTGCTGGCACCGCTGCCCCTGCCCCCGCTGGTACCAACACAAGGGCCCCCAAGTCTGCCTGTGTCTGGTAGGCAGCAGAGAACACTGGGTCTGCAGACTTGGCAATAGCAGAGGGGGTCCACCTGGGATAGAAGACAGGCGGCCCTCCCCGAGAGGAGGCGAGCGAGGGGACGGGAGGCGGCCCTCCCCGAGAGGAGGCGAGCGAGGGGACGGGAGGCGGCCCTCCCCGAGAGGAGGCGAGCGAGGGGACGGGAGGCGGCCCTCCCCGAGAGGAGGATCACCTCTGAAATGGGAGCGATCTTGTCAGCCTAATGGTGAGTCCCTGTCCACGCTGTGCTCTTGCTCTGATGCACATTAACTGTGCTGTGCTCTTAACCCCACTGTGGGGAGATGCTGTAGGGACCCCAGTGTGCTGTCTGTATGCTGTGCTGTGTATTAACCCCCTCTTCTCTCCTAGGCTGCAGAATCCCACGCGGCCATCAGGTGGTGTGTGGGCCGCATCGCCCCAGCAACCGGCTGTCTAGACCCTTGTGTGTGCTGGTCCGACCCTGTCGCTTGTGAGTGCCCCTCTGTGCCGTAACACTCCTGTGTGCTCCCACCAAGGGTAAAGGAGCCTCCTTGAGCTCGGAGCCCCGGGGTCTTCACTGGAGGAAGCCCAACAGCATGTCCAAGTGTTCCAAATAAAATGCAATTGATTGAAATTCTGTCTCTCACTGAGTTCTTGGTCGAATGTGTAGATTGTCTAACAGCGAGTTAACCATGTGCTGCTGTTCTGTCCTGTTGGTCTCGGATGAGGTAGTGTTTTGGTTTCCAGCGGCCTGTGTCCTTTTTCAACGTTGCTGGTGCCTGTTCCACTCGCACAGAGCAGCAGTGAAGTAAGCCAGTAGCTTTGTCACGGAGCCTTGACACTATTGTCCCAGAGGGTGGTGAAGTGTGGTAAACCACACTTCAAAGTAGGATCTGGGTGATGTTCCATGATATAAATATGGAATTTACTGAAAAGATAATTCCACTTTAAAGAGTGGTGTCATTCCTTACAATAAGGTACTGTAATTCCTCCTGAGTTAATGTATAAATACCACAGGATAAACCCATGAATGTCCTGCACTTTATCCGAGGTGTTAATCTCCTGTATAGCTAGGTTAGGGTTAATGTGCTCAATATCAGAAATCTAATGGTCATGATGTATAAATCCTATGGCCTTCATGTATCACAATAAGGCACCATGATTCCTCACTAGTATCACCAAGAAGGGTGGAGTCTTACAGCTTTAGAGGGCACAATGTTACTGTATGCACACCTGAGCCTATGAGTAGTAAGGCTTTACAGCTGCTTCAGTTCTCTACTTCTGCTTCAGTTTCCATTGTAACCACAATCGGTCTTCACCTCAAGCTGCAACCAGACTGTTAATTATCTTAAATGTATTTAAAATCTAATGGTGAGATCATGTACTTGATGGTGCTATAGAGAAAGGGAGACCTCTACAAGAGTGTATGGAGAATAGTTTCAAAATGTATTTGAATTGGCATGATTTTTTCATATTCAGTGTTTCTTTATTACTGAGACGCTTAATGAAACTGGGGACTACTGGTGGGCTCCAGCATAACCTAATGATTAAAATCTTCCCTACAGTCTCCTATGATGCCTCTCTTGTGATAGTTTTAAGTCGCCTTCCATCACAGTGTCTTTTCCTTACTGGCTTTGTATTGGGGTAAATATAGTATTACCACTTTGACATCAAGCTGCATTCGAAGTATTCCATTCCATTATCACTCCTCTCAGCTCTTGGAGCTGGAAAGGTAATCCGAAACCCAATCCATTGGGCACAGTGGTGTAGTCTACGTCATACGCAGCCACACGCCGTATGCCCACTATAAAATGAGCAGTGATATGCAATGTTTTTTTCAATTCACAATAAACAATACATTTACACTACCGTTCAAAAGTTTGGGATCACTTAGAAATTTCCTGGTTGTCCATGAAAACATACATGAAATGAGTTTGAATAGGAAATATAGCAAAATCAATAAAAATTATAGTCATTGACAAAGTTTTAACTGAAATAATTGTCCTTCAAACTTTGCTTTCGTCAAAGAGTCCTCCATGTGCAGCAATTACAGCCTTGCAGACCGTTGGCATTCTAGCTCTCAATTTGTTGAGGTAATTGAAGAGATTTCACCCCATGTTTCCTGAAGCACCTCCCACAAGTTGGATTGGCTTGATGGGCACTTCTTATGCACCATACAGTCAAGCTGCTCCCACAACAGCTCAGTAGGGTTGAGATCTGGTGACTGTGCTGGCCACTCCATTACAGACAGAATAACAGCTGATTGCTTCTTTCCTCAATAGTTCTCGCCTTCCTTCTTCAAGATCCCTGTTACCCTGTACAAATCTCCCACTTTACCACCACCAAAGCATGCCAGACCATCACATTGCCTCCACCATGCTTGACAGATGGCATCAAGCACTCCTCCAGCATCTTTTCATTTGGTCTGTGTCTCACGAATGTTCTTCTTTGTGATCAGAACACCTCAAAGTGTCTGTGTTTTTTTTCCCTATCTTAATTTTTTGTTTGTATTGGCCAGTCTGAGATATGGCTTTTTCTGTACAACTCTGCCTAGAAGGCCACCATCCCGGAGTCGCCTCTTCACTGTGGACGTTGAGACTGGTGTTTTGCGGGTACTATTTAATGAAGCTGCCAGTTGAGGACCTGTGAGGCGTCCGTTTTCTTTCGAAAACAAGGACATTTCTAAGTAACCCAAATCTTTTGAACGGTAGTGTATTTTAACTGTGGTCTAGGCATATGGAGGGAGGGGAGAGACAGAGAACCCAGTGCCAGACAACTTATTGTCAATACAGTATATTATTACATTTAACACCTCGTATCAGGTATTTGAGCTACATGGAGGCGTCTCTAAAAATCAATCAATCAATCAATCAATTTGTATTTGTTTAGCACCCTTCGCAGGGTAGCCACAAAGCACTTTACAGACTGGTAAACATACAACAAATGTACAGCAAATAAAATACTACATTAATACAATAAAGTAAAATACATATAGACCTGTAAACAGTTTACATGATCTAAAAATAAAGTACGTGAACTTTTAAATAAATAAACCTTTTAGGCACAGAGGAGAGAAAAACAACTCCTATGGATGGCATGTAGGAGAAAATAAATCTCTGGGGGTCCTCGGCTTAGAGCCTAGGCCTATTGGTTGCCTCCCCTCCAGGCAGTGTAGTTATTACAGAAAATATTGGCATGCGAATGAGCCAATGGGAGCCAGGCAATTCCTCTTTCCTCTAAGTTCACACTTTTAATACTTTTTGAACAAATCAGACATACTACATTGTTTTGAGGCCAGACAGCACCGTGTCAGATTATTGTCATTCAAAGACACCTGCACATATTGGCCAAAACCATCAAATCAGTTCATTCTAAACAAGAAATATATCTGTTCCTACAGTTTGTCAGTTGATTTCTCGACACTTGCAGTTTAATTTGCAAATGTTGGTTGAACACTTTGACACTTGTCATATTTAATTACACTAATCCATTCTGGAAATGTAAAGATGCAATGTGAATATAATGCATACACCTGAGCTACTATAAAACAACTGATACTGTACCTGCAAGCAGATTCATTAAATCATATATGTACACACTGCACAGGAGTTACTGCCAACTGAAATAAAACCATGAGATAACAGGTTTATTATTTGTGTTTCTCCTCCAAGGGTCCATGACTTCCTGGGTGGTGATCTTCATTGTACCAATCAACAGTGCTTTGAAGCCCATCCTCTTCTCTCTCACCACCCGCTTCTTCAGGGAGCAAGTGGAGCTTTTACTGTGCAGGTGGCAAAGAAACTCCGGCCACGACAAGGGCCGTAAGAGTCTGACCACGTCAGTGGCATCCATGGACTCCTCCAGACAGAGCTGCTACCACCAGAGTCTCCTGCAAAGGATGTCTATCAGAGAGATGTGATGAAAGGGGATAACAGGAAGTGAAGCAACAAGAAAGAGCGATACATTCAGCCATTTGGCTAATTCTGTTCAGAGGGTCTTCATTCCCATAAAGTGTCTGAACAAGTTCGATTTCAGCATCGCTTGGACTCCTCAAAACCAAGCACAGTATTGTTTACAGGAGCAGTTCTCCATGCAACGGACTGAATATGACTTTATTTTTAATTATAAAAACGGAGAAAGCCTAAATCCACGTGTGCGACATGCTTCATTGAGTGGAAATTAACAACAGATACTTATTTGCCAAAACCGAATGTGTGGAGAAACTAATTTTCCTTCCTTGGACAGAAACAATATGTTGAATTTGGTTGTTACTGTGAATGATGTTTATACCATAATTTTATTATATATTTAAAATACCTCACCAGCAAAATGGCTACTTATCTCAACATTGCACTGTTTTAAGTCCAGTGAATAATGTGATTCTGATGTGTTAATCCTTTAGAAAATGCTAAACACATAGGTTATTATAATTGTGTCCCTGTATTTGTAATTGCTTTGTATTTGTTTTCAGTATAAAACATATACAGTACTGTGCAAAAGTTTTAGGCAGGTGTGAAAAAATGCAGTAAAGTAAGAGCTTTCAAAAAGACATGTTATTAGATGCAAACTAAATGCAAAGTGAGTGAACAGAAGAAAAATCTACATCAAAACCAATATTTGCCTTCAAAACAGCAACAATTCTTCTATGTACACTGGCACAAAGTCAGGGATGTTGTAGGCATATAGTCAGGTGTAGGATTAAACAATTATACCAAACAGGTGCTAATGATCATCAATTCAATATGTGGTTTGAAACACAATCATTAACTGAAACAGACACAGCTGTGTAGGAGGAATAACACTGGGTGAGGAACAGCCAAACTCAAGACAGTTTACTGTCAAAAGTCATACAACATGGCAAGACTGAGCACAGCAAAAAGACGCAAGGTAGTTATACTGCATCAGCAAGGTCTCTCCCAGGCAGAAATTTCAAGGCAGACAGGGTTTTCCAGATGTGCCGTCCACACAAGACACATCATGCTTCCTTCCCCTCGCAATCGGAAGATGTCCAGCAGCGCCATCAGCTCAGAATAGGTAGAAAACAGTGGGACCCTGTTACACCCATCTACTATCCGGAGAAGTATGGTCAGAAGTGGCCTTCATGGAAGACTTGCAGCCAAAAAGCCATACCTCTGTTGTGGAAATAAGGCCAAGCATCTCCACTATGCACGAAAGCACAGGAACTGGGGTGCACAAAAATGGCAGCAAGTGCTCTGGACTGATGAGTCAACATTTGACATTTGAATATTTGGCTTGAGCAGAAGGCAATTTGTTCACCGAAGGGCTGGAGAGCGGTACATGAATGAGTGTCTGCAGGCAACAGTGAAGCATGGTGGAGGTTCCTTGCAAGTTTGGGGCTGCATTTCTGCAAATGGAGTTGGGGATTTGGTCCGAATGAATGGTCACCTCAATGCTGAGAAGTACAGGCAGATAATTATCCATCATGCAATACCATCAGGGAGGCATCTGATAGGCCCCAAATTTATTCTGCAGCATGACAACGACCCCAAACATACAGCAACAGTCATTAAGAACTATCTTCAGCGTAAAGAAGAACAAGGAGTCCTGGAAGTGATGGTATGGCCCCCACAGAGCCCTGATCTCAACATCATCGAGTCTGTCTGGGGTTACATGAAGAGAGAGAAGCAACTGGGGCTGCCTAAATCCACAGAAGAACTGTGGTTAGTTCTCCAAGACATTTGGGATGACCCACCTGCCAAGTTCCTTCAAAAATTGTGTGCAAGTGTACCTAGAAGAATAGATGCTGTTTTGAAGGCAAAGGGTGGTCACACCAAATATTGATTTGATGTAGATTTTTCTTCTGTTCACTAATTTTGCATGTTGTTAATTGATAAATATAATCTATTAACATCTATTTTTGAGAGCATTCTTACCTTACAGCATTTTTTCACATCTGCCTAAAACTTTTGCACAGTACTGTATGTTCTGTGGATTGTCTCTGTACTTTCTCACATTAATATATTAACTGCAGTCCCTTATATGTGGCAGGGACGGACTGGGACTTTGACTCAGACCGGCCCATGGATACTCAACCAACCAACACTAACCTGCTGAATGTAATTTAGAAGATTTCCACCTCAACAAACATATCCACAAGTAATTTATAATGAGAGGGCCATGCACTTAATAACTTGTTTAGGCATTCTCACTTTTCAGTACACAAGCTGAATTACATAGTAAAACTATGTTGAAAATACACCAATCAGCCATAACATTACAACCACTGACAGGTGAAGTGAATAACACTGATAATCTTGTTGTCATGGCACTGGTCAGTGGACGGGATATATTAGGCAGCAAGTGAACATTTTGTCCTCAAAGTTGATGTGTTAGAAGCAGGAAAAATGGGCAAGCGTAAGGATCTGAGCAACTTTGACAAGGGCCAAATTGTGATGGCTAGATGACTGGGTCAGAGCATCTCCAAAACTGCAGCTCTTGTGGGGTGTTCCCGGTCTACAGTGGTCAGTACCTATCAAAAGTGGTCCAAGGAAGGAAAAGCGGTGAACCGGTGACAGGGTCATGGGCGGCCAAGGCTCATTGATACACGTGGGGAGCGAAGGCTGGCCCACGTGGTCCGCTCCAACAGACGAGCTACTGTAGCTCAAATTGCTGAAAAAGTTAATGCTGGTTCTGATAGAAAGGTGTCAGAACACACAGTGCATCACAGTTTGTTGTGTATGGGGCTGCGTAGCCGCAGACTAGTCAGGGTGCCCATGCTGACCCCTGTCCACTGCCGAAAGCACCTACAATGGGCACATGAGCATCAGAACTGGACCACGGAGCAATGGAAGAAGGTGGCCTGGTCTGATGAATCACGAGTTCAAGGTGTTGACTTGGCCTCCAAAATCCCCAGATCTCAATCCAATTAAGCATGTGTGGGATGTGCTGGCCAAACAAGTCCAATCCATGGAGGCCCCACCTCGCAACTTACAGGACTTAAAGGATCTGCTGCTAACGTCTTGGTGCCAGATACCACAGCACACCTTCAGAGGTCTAGTGGAGTCCATGCCTCAATGGGTTAGGGCTGTTTTGGTGGCCAAAGGGGGACCTACACAATATTAGGCAGGTGGTCATAATGTTATGGCTGATCGGTGTATGATATCTATGGTGTAGTTCCTATTCAACAAACAAAATGACTGATATGGCTGGCATGTACATTCGTAAACGAACTGTCTGGCATCATCTTACTGGTACATTTAGTTAGCCTAGTGAGTTAGTAGGGAAGTTACATTTAGTTTAATTTAGTAAATGCTTAAACCTAAAAAGATCAAAGTTTAAGTGTTTAAACTCGGTCTTGCAACACCCCACCCCCCCTTGCCACCCAAAACCCCCCACACACCTGAGCTTGCCATGCTTGAAAAGTGCCCTCCTCATTTAAAAAAAAAAAAAAAAAAAAAACATACAAACAGCTAAGCAATATTTAACAGTAGGACATTGGGTACCTCAACAGAGAATAATTGACAGAATACAGAAATAGTGGCAGCACCCGGAGATGCTTCCTCGTATATTGGGTGCTATAATATATTTAAGTCAATTGAGGATTCATTGAGCTTACGATGTTGCTGTTGATTTTAAATATTGCTCAACTTAAGAAATCACAAACCTGTCGTAGGTCATTCATTTAGAACTAATGTGTTAAATTTAACACATTCTGTGTTGGTTCAAGGTCCACACAATTTTATATTAAAATTCACCAAAGCACAATACAATGCGTCATTTCAGTACAAGTCTGTGTGGGGAAAAACTGATTGTGTAAATATTGTACTGCAGAATATTTATTATTTTGAATTCTAGAGGAATGAAGCATACAAAATCACATGAAGTATTAGAGGAGATTGAAAGAACTAAAAAATGAAAATAAATTTGTAAAACTGAGAACAAACTGCTCAGTGGAAGTGCTACAAACAGGAGGTCAGGTTATGGTGTATAGATTCTGTAATAGGGATGAAGTGGAGACAAAGGACAAAGGAGTGCTGGGAGCCAAAATCTTAAGGTTTCATTTCAGGTAAAAACAGCCAGAGATTGTGCGCAAGCTTGACCATATCTGTCCCTTTCTCTGCCTGTACAAAATGAGGCTTAAGGCTAGGATCTTGTCTTTGGAGACGCACCAGTCACCACGTTAGAGAACTTTGAAACATATGCTCCTAGCTCTGGGCTTGCCAACATCTCATGACTCTGTCCCCATTCATTTTCCCTTCCTTCTCAGACTTCTCGTCTTACTGTTCAAGCACCCACTTTCAGCAACACGTAAGACTGTTACTCCAACTCTGTGCTCTTTTAACTACCATCGCCTCTGCCGGTGTACACTTTCCCTCCAGCAACAAATCATTAAAAACTGGTATGTTTCACCCCAAAATGACTGGGTAGGTCAATTTTAAGATCAGCTACAGGCTAAACACATTAATCTCTATGAATACATCTAACCCAGACCTGTCACCATTTAACAGCGCAGGATCCATTCAATACTCCCTAACAAATGGTTTTTGTACTACCAATGTCTATTAGTACTAGCGGATATCTCCCTTCAAACCTTAATTATAGGCATGTTAACAATGCCATTTCTGATCTGGATCAAATGCATCGGTAGCAATCAAGAAGAACTGCAAATGCCTCCTTCCGGGATTTTAAGAAAGCAGACGCAGACACACACACAATTGAGCACAGCACTAAAAAGGATTGACCAATGGGATGCTTGAATCTACTTCCCTGGCAGGGAGGAACAACACCTACAAAATCAATAGCAATATCAAGGTCTGTTATAAAATGGTCAACAACAAAAAGATTAAATATATATTCAAATGCATCTTGGAGTAGATAAATTATTAAATGCATCATTAATCTCAGTATGCATTTTAACATTTATGTATTCAATTTACAGATTTAATTTAAACTAATTATTTTTCAATATTAAACGTGTATTGATTGTGACAGGTTTAGCACTCCTCAGTTACACTCACACCGCTTTATTTTATCCTTGCCCTCTATTGCAGAGGGTGAGTGTAACAGTCCAGTTGTTGCTGCAGCAGCATTCACACTCTAAGACCTCAGTGTTTGCAGCAGAGAGGACAGTGGCAGCAACGGGAGGCGTCTGGGTTTAGGACAAGCCTGCTGTACTGGGCGCAAGTGGCATGTTTTAGGGGCAGTCAGGTGCAGATTGAGGTTCCACAGCATTCAGAAGAGTGGAAACTGGGAGAATGGTGTTCATTTTGCAAATTTTGTAGAGAATTTTGTGGCAGTGACCACGCCCCAGACAGACCTGCAGAGTTCCTGAAATTGTGCGTTTCTTTCTCAATATAGAGCACTTAACAAAACAAGAACGTTTCACAATTCATCCACTAGAGGGTGAAACATCACAAGGTTTATTAAAATAGTTTCAACAAAGCACAAACACAGATTAAGGCTTCTCATTGTTAGGAAGCTCGCCTTTCCACAAACATCCTGCACTGAAAGACCGCTGGACATCCACCATAAAGACAAACCATAAGAGGCCCACTTTAAATAGCAGTGCAGGTAGAGCCCTGGACCTAAGGGCTGAGCAATAAGGACAGCTTGATTATGGAAGAGGAGTTACAGAGGGGGGGTCTGGAGCTGGGGCTGAGCCACACCTAGAGAAAGATCAATGAACAAAGCAGGGTGAGACTGGTGTCCAGTACCTGCAGTCAGTCGGTGGGGGGTGGGGCTGGTGTCCAGTACCTGCAGTCTGTTGCAGCTCAGTGCTGGGGGCAGCAGGAAGCAAGAAGGGACCCTGCAGCACAGTCTGCTGACCCTCGCTGGTCACGGCTGACACTGGGGTTGGTCTCTCAGGGGGCCCTGAGTAGGCAGAGAGGACCATTAAGATGTTATCCAACAAATTTAAATGTAGCCACAGACAAACATACACCATACACACAGAGGAGAGGGAGTCCTATATCAGTGCTGCACAGACACGCACCTGTGGGGCTGTAGCACTTCTCTGTGCACTCTCTCTCCTTCGGGGAGCACACTTCAGTGGAGCACAGCACGTAGATCTGAAGGGGGGGGGGGGGGGGACGACAATTAAAATGGGGAAAGGGAAACAAAACTGAATAATTCTAAAAATGAAGATGCATACAGACTGGTAAACGGGAACCCCCCCTCAGCTCACCTCCTGGTCCCAGTACTTGCCGGACTGTGGATTGATGAACTGGAATGTCTGGACGGAGAAGCGGCGCTGCTGCCCCGAGCGGCCTGGGTTCACCAGTCTGGAGGGGGAGGGGTCATGGGGGTTCGGACAGCTGGACACGGGAGAGGGGGGCCAGCAGGAAAGAGGAGAGTTTACACCACTAACGGGAGACATGAAACACTGACACGCACCCTGGCCCCCACTCACCCGTCGTACAGCAGGACCCAGGCTGCCTGCGCAGAGGAGGGGTAGGCCAGGCAGTAGTGCACCAGCAGCACCAGGCTGGGGTCGGGGGGGGCCACCAGGCGCACCTCCAGGTACAGGGGGCTCTTCAGGCTGAGGCGCAGGGGCAGGGCAGCATCGTCATAGTAGCGGCTGTAGCACTTATCTACGCAGTGCAGAGTGAAAGAGCGGAGGAGAGATGGGGTTCAATTCTGAGATGCATTGCATAAAAGGGACACTATCCATTAGAACCAATTACAGCAAGAAGGCCATAAAATTGAGAATATTCAATCAATAATCCAAAGCAGCCTGGACACAAAACGTATCGTTACCAAGTCAAACTCATAATACTAAACTAACAATACATTTAAATTATATGAATAGAAACAATTCACATGAACTCAAATATCAATATATCAATTCATATATAAACTATAAAAATTAATCTATGGCAATTAAATCACTCCGGGGGGGGGGGGGGGGGTGGGGTCACTGACTCTTTGCCACACGGATCTGTACACGGATGGTTCCCATGGCGACTGTGTCAAGGGGGGGGCCCAGCTCACGGACGAAGTAGCCCACCGAGGCGGTAGAGCCAGGGGTGTAGGCACACTGAACACGCAACCTACACACCAACAAGACAGGGACAACGCACAACACTTTACAGCCAGCGCAGCCAACAGTGGCACCACAGGGGCATCTGCCCCTAAATGAGACCCCGCTGGACTGGACTGTGTCTCTGCAGGACCAGGGCTGATACCCACTGGACGGGACTGCTCCTCACCTGTAGGGGGACACTCTGGCGATCTTCCCATAGCGGCCCACCACCATCGGAACGCTTCCCGTCACCGTGGCAACGTAGTGCCTCTCCTCCCCCAGCTCCTGCAGACAGACAGGGACCCGCAGCTCAGCTCAGTCTGGGGAGTTACCGCACTGCACCCCCCTACCCTGGACACGCACAGACACCCACACAAACGCACACGGGTTCGATTTTTCAGGGATGAACTGAACTACGAAATCAGTTTTGCAAAAAATAATCCATTTCCCTATCAAAAAAACAACAACAGCACAAGAGCACGACCCCAAACGACCCTTTTCTTGCTATTGCAGCACTGACCCGTCTAACTCCTACCTTCTCACTCACCAAGCACAGGCCGAGCGCCCCCTTATAATCTCCTATAATCCTTTCCACCCAATCATTTGACCACACAAACCAAGGGTCAGGGGACATTTTTGGTCTGCTAATGTGGCACCTAGCTCTGATATACATGAGGTTTTTCAAAGCGGCCATTTTGGTTACCTCATGGTACTAAATCAAACCTCTCCAAGATGGAAGACACTGCAGTGACACTGGGAAGGTAAATCCATTAAATTCATACGTATCGCACACATTCTCAAGATGCACAGATGCAGTGTTCTCACAGTGACTTTAGCTCCACAGGACTCCAGTCTGAACTTGAACACCACAAGGTCAGGCGCCACCAGGGAGGGCTGGCAGTGCCCCCCCGCTCGCAGAGACCGCAGGTCAATCGCCGGGGCAACCGAGTCACGGAACACAGAGAACACAAAGTGACCATCCTTAGTGCAGGCTAGAGACGGACATGGACACATGGGGACAGAGTTAATATCCTCCAGAATTTCTTACCTGATCTTCCCCTGATCTTTCTTCTACACACAGCCATCAATATCACCCTCTCACCCCCTCCTCACCGTTCATAGGGTAGTAGCAGCTCCTGTTGCGGGGGGGTCCTGGGCAGCAGCCCCTGGCTGTGCATCCCCGCACACTGAGCCGCCCAGAGCCACATGCCACCTGCTGCGCTGGAGGGACACTGCAGCCTGGAAAAGCAGCAAAACCCACTGACCAAACACTGACCCCACACACTGACCCCCCCAACCACCACCACCACACTGCCCCCCATGCACCACACTGACCCAATAACTACAGTAAGTGTGGTGGGGCTCACCTGTGGGATCAGGATCTCCTTCTGGGCTGGGGACATACTGCCCCAGCACCACCTCCCTCTCCTCACACACTCCTGGTCTCCTGGGGCCCGGTTTTATGCCCACAGGTCTCCTGGGGCCCAGCCTCTCGCCCCCTGGTCTCCTGGGGCCCGGCCTCCTGGGGCCCGGCCTCCCGCCCCCTGGCCTCCTGGGGCCCGGCCTTCCGCCCCCTGGCCTCCTGGGGCCCGGCCTCCTGGGGACCGGCCTCCTGGGGACCGGCCTCCTGGGGACCGGCCTCCTGGGGACCGGCCTCTCAGACCCTGGTCTCCTGGGGACCGGCCTCTCGGACCCTGGTCTCCTGGGGCCCGGCTTCTCGCCGCCTGGTCTCCTGGGGCCCGGCCTCCTGGGGCCCGGCCTCCCGCCCCCTGGCCTCCTGGGGCCCGGCCTCCTGGGGCCCGGCCTCCTGGGGCCCGGCCTCCTGGGGCCCGGCCTCCTGGGGCCCGGCCTCCTGCCCCCTGGCCTCCTGCCCCCTGGCCTCCTGGGGAACGGCCTCCTGGGGAACGGCCTCTCGGACCCTGGTCTCCTGGGGACCGGCTTCTCGCCCGCTGGGCTCCTGCCCGCTGGTCCCCTGGTGCCCGGCCTCTCGCCCGCTGGTCTCCTGGGGCCCTGCCTCTTGGTGCCCGGCCTCTCACCTGCTGGTTTCCTGCCCCCATGTCGCCTGGACCCCGGCCTCTTGGTGCCCAGCCTCTCGCCCCCTGGTCTCCTGGGGCCCGGCCTCTCACCCCCTGGTCTCCTGCCCCCTGGTCTCCTGGGGCCTGGCCTCTTGGGGCCCGGCCTCTCGCCCGCTGGTCTCCTGGGGCCCGGCCTCTCGCCCGCTGGTCTCCTGGGGCCCGGCCTCTCGCCATTCCTCGTCTTTCCTCTATGGTTTCCCCTCAATTCCTTCTTCCCTCTTTCCCTCTGTTCACAGACCCAGGGACAACGTCCCCTCTGACCCCCCCTGCAGAAAGCATGCGTGTGGGAGGGGCTGAGGGGCGGGCCTTTCGCACCTGGGGGCCAGAGACAGGGGGAGCTCCGGCTCCCTTTCCTCCCACATTGCTGTAGTCGCCCCCCCACCCTGCCACTGGGCTGCTGACATTTTCTCAATTTCCTACTTCTACCCCCACCTCCTCCTGCCTTACCCTTCCACCTCCTGCCCACCTTTCCATTCTTCTTGCCCTGCTTCTTACCTAGCAGTCCCCTCATTTTCCCCTTTACCTTCTTCCTGCCCCTGCTCAGCCCCTTCCCTGCCGGGCCAGATGGTGGCTTCTCGTCACCTTTCCCCAGCTCTGCCACCTTCCCACCCTGAACTGGGAGGACCCCAGCATGCTTTGGGTGCTGCCCCCCTGTGGCCAGGATGTCCATAGGCAGGGCAGGCGATGGCTCAGCTGCTCTTACCTGCCTGCCTGGACTCTGGGGGGACAGAGCAGAGGGCTCTGCTGGCTCCCTCCTAGACGTAGCAGTAGCGATAGCAATAGCGGAAACATCTTGGTTTAAATCCTTGTCCGAGATATTCAGTCGGTGGGTGGCTTGCCTGGAAGAGACAAACACTGCTCCATTTCTGCTGCCTCCCTCCTCCTTCTCCTCCCATTCTTGTTCTCCTCGTCCTGCACTCCCTTGGGATGCCTCAGCCCCACATGGTCCCCCCAAGAGCCAACACCCAGACAGCAGCAGGGCCCAGAAGAGCCTGCCAGGACTCCTCCCCCTGCTGTTCCTCATGACAGAAGAGGGGCCAATCAGAGCTCTGGGGCATCAGAGATAGGCCTATGTAGAGGAGAGGAAGAGAGCGAGAAAAGTGTGGAAGAGAGTAAAGAGGGGGGCAGAAAGGAGGACAAGAACGAGGAGAGGTGGGAAGAGGAAGGGAGACCGAGATGCACGAGGAGAGAATGAAGAATATGAATAAATGCGAATGAATCTGTAGCGAGAGAACCGTTAGCACCACAGAAGAACCCAACCAAGCGATCAATAATTAGCGCGATAGACAGGTGGATAGCTAACGGCACGCACAGCCATCTAGCAAACGGAGCACGCATCCGGCTCTTGCTCTATTTATAGCGCAGGCGCAGCGGCGCGCCCCGCCCTCCGGCCAACCCACGCGCGCACCACGCGCACACACGAGCGCCTCGTTTGCTAATCACGCGGAACGGAGGTTTAATGAACGAGACGGCGTGTCCGTGCCTCTGTGCAATCATCATCACCATCATCATCATCATCATCACCATCGGTCTGACACAATGCATTACTTGATAGGTATTATTATGGCACAATGCAGGTTAATAGCAGTGATAGTGTGCAATCGAATAAGTGCTAGTATAATTAGTAAAGTGCATCAGTAAACGTCCCTGATACGGTAAAGTCAGTAGGTTAGTAGCTGTAGTGCAATAGCCTGATGCTCGTGTCCATGATAGTGTGTAAGTTAGTATAAGTACGTGTATTAAAATATGAATACGCTTGTAGGAGTTTTTATTAGAGTCTGGACCACACTGCACCAAGCTACCTCCAGTCACTCGTCTCTCCATACATCCCCTCCAGAGCACTGCGCTCCTCCAGTGCCAGAAGGCTAACTGTGCCTCCTCTCCACTCTCCCTCCTCCAGAGCCGCTCCTTCTCATCCCTGAACGACCTGCCCACCGAAGTCAGGACAGCGAGTCCTTGTCCTCAGTCCGGCGCTTATCAAGACACATCTCTTCCCACAGCACTTGTAATTTAGTCGTTTATTATCCTGTAAGATTGAATTGACTCAACGTAATGCTTTGACATAGGCCTTGCTTTGCATTAATACAAGTACTCGTATTGTTTATTTTGATTTCCCAAATGCCTCCTTTCCTTTCGCTCTTAACGATAGCTACACTAGCTCTTACTATCTAGGATCTAGGACTTGTATAGTTGACTGTATATTTCCTATACACTTGTATAAATTGGAATTTGTAAATTGCATTATGCTTTGTACTGAACTGTATTATTTATTTTTGTATTGCTCTTATGTTTTGTAAGTCGCCCTGGATACGTACATGCATAAATAAATAAATAATGCGTGTATTTATTTAAAAATACCTACTGAAACGTTTGTGTTTATCTGTCAGGGCCGGAGGCAGCATGAGTAGGGGGCATCCACTGGGGTGGGGGGGGGCATTTTGTAATATATATTAAATAATATTATTTACCTGCCAAAAATTACATTAAAAAATTGAAATAAATCAATCACATGACACATCATTATAAAATAATACAAACTATGCCACAGCACGCATTACTATAGCTTTTACCGATTTTTTTTAAATTATTATGATTATTACGGCATTAGCGACACGCGTCTGAACCAAGTACCCTACTTGAAACGAATACAGTGATCAGCCTCTACAAAGTGAATACACGGGTTCACATGAACACAAAAGTTACCGTAAAGTAAGGAATTCACTTATAATGATTACTTTTAACTGACAATTCAAAACTGAACATAAAAACCATACTCTTATAGACAAACCGATTCCCTTGGACGCAATTATTTACTAGGGCAAATTATACTAAACGGAAAGATTACAGGCTGTTATTGGTACCTATTTTCTCTACTAAAAGTGACAGCTCTGCTACATTATTATTTAATGTAATTATGAATATGACATCTTAATAAAATGCCACCTGCATCATGTCCATTATTCATAGCAGAATGCTTTTAAAATTAACTTACCAGCCTTCTTTTTTTTACAGATGCTTTAATTGTTTGAGAGTTGTGCTTTTTGGGCTTGTTTTATTTGGAATATGCTTCCTTGGGCTTTAATTATTATTAGCCTACATTTTCTATCTAAAAGCGTTGTCCATAACACACGGCAACACAAGCTGGGCAATGATTCAGCAGTAGTACTGAGGGTAGTATTATTTTTATTTATATATGTATTTTGTTTCCAGAATTAATACAATACAGGCTGCAGCTCAGATCCTGCGACTCCCCGTGAGAATGCGGCTCCTCTCTGCTGCACGGCTGCTGGGGGCGAGGTGGGGTCGGGGGCTTCATTGGCTGGGTTCTCGGGAGTGGCTATAAATAGCGGGCATGGGGGGGCTGTTTCTTATCGCACGCTGTGTGTCTGGGTCTGTGCACGGTTGTTTTTGCCTGTTTATACTCAAGTTTGTCTGGGCTTTCTGGCGTTTTTGTCTACATTTCACCGTCTTCCCAGTTTCTAAGGCTCTGGTCCATGTGGCAGGTCTGTAGGCATTTCCACTGATTTCCACTCGCCATGCTGCAGAAACGGAGCAGGGGGCGTGGCCTCCCTTCGCCCCCCTTCTTGGTGGTGCTGTGTTGGCTGTGGGGGTGCCTGGGTGTGGCTGAGAACCTGAGAGATGATGGAGGGGAGATGGAAGAGGGGAGGAGAGATCTGGTCCTCGCTGTCCCCCATCACCTTGCTGGTTCTGCTGCTGGAATGCTGAACTTTGACCTGCAGGAGCGCTCCACCAATCGGGATGAAGAATCCAATGCTGTTAGCTGGGGCTCGCTGGCCCCCTCTGGTGGCTGGGAGTCGCTAATGCAGCTGAGGCCAGAGAGTGAGGCAAGGCCAGACCGAGGAATGTCTGTGGTAGCTGGGTCTCTGCTCCTGGAGGGGGTCGAGCAGAGGGAGCGAGGGAGAGACCTCGAAGAAGGAAGGGTTAGGATGAAGAGGGGTGGGATCAAGCAAGGCTGGGGGGAAGAATGAGGCAGGGATAAAGAGAGGGGGATTGAGTGAGTCTGGGAAGAGCAGTGCAGGGGCAGAGACCGGCCCCGGACCGAGACCCCGCCCTGGGAGCTGCTGGCACCGCTGCCCCTGCCCCCTCTGGTACCAGCACAAGGGCCCCCAAGTCTGCCTGTGTCTGGGAGGCAGCAGAGAACACTAGGTCTGCTTACTTGGCAAGAGGAGAGGGGGTCCACCTGGGATAGAAGACGGGAGGCCAGCCCTGAGAGGGGAGCGATCTTGTCAGCCTAATGGTGAGTCCCTGTCCACGCTGTGCTTTGCTCTTAACCCCACTGTGGGGAGACACTGTAGGGACCCCCGTGTGCTGTCTGTATGTTGTGCAGTGTATTAACCCCCTCTCCTTTCCTGTAGGCTGCAGAATCCCACGTGGCCACCAGGTGGTGTGTGGGCCGCATCGTCGCAGCAACTGGCTTTCCAGATCCTTGTGTGTGCTGGTTCAACCCTGTCACTTGTGATTGCCCCTCTCCCCCAGGTAAAGGAGCCTCCTCGAGCTCGGAGCCCCGGGGTCTTCACTAGAGGAAGCCCAACGGCATGTCCAAGTGTTCCAAATAAAATGCAATTGATGAAATTCTGTCCCTCACGGAGTTCTTGGTCGAATGTGTAGATTGTCTAATGGCGAGTTAACCATGTGCTGCTGTTCTGTCCTGTTGGTCGCAGACGTGGTCATGTTTTGGTTTCCAGCTGCCTGTGTCCTTTTCAACCTTGCTGGTGACTGTTCCACTCGCACAGAGCAGCGGTGAAGTAAGCCAGTATGCTTTGTCACGGAGCCTTGACACTATTGTCCCAGAGGGTGGTGAAGTGTGGTAAACTACACTGTAAAGTAGGATGGTAAATCTGGGTGATGTTCCATGGCATAAATATGGAATTTACTGAAAAGATGATTGACCTTTAAAGAATGGTGTTATGCCTTAGACTAAGGTGCTTCTAACATCAACTTTGAGGACAAAATGTTCACTTGCTGCCTAATCTATCCCACCCACTGCCGGTGCCATGATAACGAGATTATCAGTGTTATTCACTTCACCTGTCAGTGGTCATAATGTTATGACTGATCGTTGTACATGAAATGAGTTTGAATAGGAAATGTAGCAAAATGATTAGGAATTGTAGTCCTTGACAAGGTTAGAAATGGCTTTTTTTTTTTTTTTTATTGAAATAATTGTCCTTCAAACTTTCGTCAAAGAATCCTCCATGTGCAGCAATTACAGCCTTGTAGACTGTTGGTGTTCTAGCTGTCGATTTGTTGAGGTAATCTGAAGAGATTTCACCCCATGCTTCCTGAAGCACCTCCCACAAGTTGGATTGGCTTGATGGGTACTTTTTACGGTGACTGTGCTGGCCACTCCATTATAGAGAGAATACCAGCGGACTGCTTCTTCCTTCAATAGGTCTTGCGTAGTTTGGAGCTGTACTTTGGGCCATTGTCCTGTTGTAGGAGGAAACTGGCTCCAATCAAACGTTGTCCACAGGGTATGGCATGATGGAGTGATTGCCTTCCTTCAACATCCCTTGTACATATCTCCTACTTTACCACCCCCAGACCATCACATTGCCTCCACCATCCTTGACAGATGGCGCAAGCACTCCTCCAGCATCTTGTCATTTGGTCTGCATCTCCCGAATGTTCTTTGTGTGAACACCTCAGACAAATTCTTCTGTCCATAACACTTTTTTCTAATCTTCCTCTGGGTAGTGTCTGTGTTCCTTTTGCCCATCTTTAATCTCTTCCTTTTGCTCCCCACAGACTCAGACGGGGCAGTACCTGTTCACATAATTGCTCTTCATGGCTTCCCCAGATCTCCACTTACAATTAGAATATGAATCCTGGAAGCTATCCTATATATTTGGAAATGATATCCTCCTATTATATCCTATATCCTGAATATATTAACAGGCTAGTGTTGCTTGAACTATTTGTGTTTCTGGGCTGGATTGTACAGGAGACTGCATTTTGGAGTTAGGAGTCATAGTTTGCTCTACACCTACTCACTCATTGTTATTGTGAATATCTCTGATGCAATCTAAGTTTCCCCAGAAAGTCCTAAAACAGCCTTTAATAAAGCTGTGTTGATATTGCCATTACACCTTTCTGTCCTATAAATGCCTGTAGAATTACTCTTGAAATTGGACAACTCTAAACCTGGTTGCAAGCTATCAGAAATCACATGTAAGATGTATTTTTCCAGTTTCCAGAAGGATATAGTTTACAAGTACTATTTGTAGTGGCACCATTGCAAGGAAGAAATTAAGAAAATGACAAGGAAAACTAATTCAAAATCATTGTTACAAAAACCCATTTAACAGCAAAATACACACTTCGTTGGTGGCTTCCTGATTCAGGGAGGTATTGGCAAAATGTTCATATAATTGCTGGCAGTCTTTAAAAACTTTTTGAAAAGAGGTTGTCTAAATCAATACGCTCTTAATATTTTTTGAACAAATCAGACATGCTACATTGTTTTGAGGCCAGACAGCACCGTGTCAGATTATTGTCATTCAAAGACACCAGCACATATTGGCCAAAACCATCAAATCAGTTCATTCTAAACAAGAAATATATCTGTTCCTACAGTTTGTCAGTTGATTTCTCGACACTTGCAGTTTCATTTGCAAATATTGGTTGAACACTTTGACACTTGTCATATTTCATTACACTAATCCATTCTGGAAATGTGAAGATGCAATGTGAATATAATGAATACACTTGAGCTACTATAAAACATATGATTTAATGAATCTGCTTGCAGGTACAGTATCAGTTATGTACACACTGCACAGGAGTTACTGCCAACTGAAATAAACCCATGAGATAACAGGTTTATTATTGCAAAGCTCTGCAGTCCTGGGCTGCCATAAGTTATTCTTTGTGTTTCTCCTCCAAGGGACCATGACTTCCTGGGTGGTGATCTTCATTGTACCCATCAACAGTGCTTTGAAGCCCATCCTCTTCTCTCTCACCACCCGCTTCTTCAGGGAGCAAGTGGAGCTTTAACTGTGCAGGTGGCAAAGAAACTCCGGCCACGACAAGGGCCGTAAGAGTCTGACCACGTCAGTGGCATCCATGGACTCCTCCAGACAGAGCTGCTACCACCAGAGTCTCCTGCAAAGGATGTCTATCAGAGAGATGTGATGAAAGGGGATAACAGGAAGTAAAGCAACAAGAAAGAGCGATACATTCAGCCATTTGGCTAATTCTGTTCAGAGGGTCTTCATTCCCATAAAATGTCTGAACAAGTTCGATTTCAGCATCGCTTGGACTCCTCAAAACCAAGCACAGTATTGTTTACAGGAGCAGTTCTCCATGCAATGGACTGAATGTGACTTTATTTTTAATTATAAAAACGGAGAAAGCCTAAATCCACGAAGAAAAATCTACATCAAAACCAATATTTGCCTTCAAAACAGCAACAATTCTTCTATGTACACTGGCACAAAGTCAGGGATGTTGTAGGCATATAGTCAGGTGTATGATTAAACAATTATACCAAACAGGTGCTAATGATCATCAATTCAATATGTGGTTTGAAACACAATCATTAACTGAAACAGACACAGCTGTGTAGGAGGAATACAACTGGGTGAGGAACAGCCAAACTCAAGACAGTTTACTGTCAAAAGTCATACACCAGGCAAGACTGAGCACAGCAACAAGACACAAGGTAGTTATACTGCATCAGCAAGGTCTCTCCCAGGCAGAAATTTCAAGGCAAACAGGGTTTTCCAGATGTGCCGTCCACACAAGACACATCATGCTTCATTCCCCTCGCAATCGGAAGATGTCCAGCAGTGCCATCAGCTCAGAATAGGTAGAAAACAGTGGGACCCTGTTACACCCATCTACTATCTGGAGAAGTATGGTCAGAAGTGGCCTTCATGGAAGACTTGCAGCCAATAAGCCATACCTCTGTTGTGGAAATAAGGCCAAGCATCTCCACTATGCACGAAAGCACAGGAACTGGGGTGCACAAAAATGGCAGCAAGTGCTCTGGACTGATGAGTCAACATTTGAAATATTTGGCTGTAGCAGAAGGCAGTTTGTTCACCGAAGGGCTGGAGAGCGGTACACGAATGAGTGTCTGCAGGCAACAGTGAAGCATGGTGCAGGTTCCTTGCAAGTTTGGGGCTGCATTTCTGCAAATGGAGTTGGGGATTTGGTCCGAATGAATGGTCTCCTCAATGCTGAGAAGTACAGGCAGATACTTATCCATCATGCAATACCATCAGGGAGGCATCTGATAGGCCCCAAATTTATTCTGCAGCATGACAACGACCCCAAACATACAGCAACAGTCATTAAGAACTATCTTCAGCGTAAAGAAGAACAAGGAGTCCTGGAAGTGATGGTATGGCCCCCACAGAGCCCTGATCTCAACATCATCGAGTCTGTCTGGGGTTACATGAAGAGAGAGAAGCAACTGGGGCTGCCTAAATCCACAGAAGAACTGTGGTTAGTTCTCCAAGACATTTGGGATGACCCACCTGCCGAGTTCCTTCAAAAATTGTGTGCAAGTGTACCTAGAAGAATTGATGCTGTTTTGAAGGCAAAGGGTGGTCACACCAAATATTGATTTGATGTAGATTTTTCTTCTGTTCACTAATTTTGCATGTTGTTAATTGATAAATCTATTAACATGTCTATTTTTGAAAACATTCTTGCTTTACAGCATTTTTTAACACCTGCCTAAAACTTTTGCACAGTACGTTACCTTAGCGCTTAATAATATTTCTGGTAGTAATAATGTGGGTTCTTCACTAATTATAATTTTCTGAAGTACTAGGTCATCTATTTATTTCTTAATTTGAAAACTTTGCAGACTTCTGTCAAATTTACTATTTTCCACATCTATATATTAGTGCCACTTTGGGTGGTCACCCCGAGCACACTTTATATGTCTCGGAGCACTCCCAGTGATCATTTGGCAGATCATGCTTGTGTTTGGAGACCACAACCATACAATTATTGACATACCTACATACATACACTCCTGATTCAACCTCACAGCCTCTGTGCTGTCTGCTAAACTAATAAATCGGGTGTCCCGCCTGTGACCCCAAACCCATGCCCTGAGAATCCAAGCTAAAGCTACTGGTAATACTCACCACCTTTGGAACTCTGCAGCTGCCAAGTTCTTTGTCACATGATGAGATCCCGAACGAGCCCCCAAACTGTTGGAAAGAATTCTTGGGAGTGGAGTTTCAGTCAATCAGCTTTATTTTTTAATTAATTCACACAGAGACCCTGCATCTGGTTCGGACCGCAAGCACTGGTGATTTCCTGGTTATAAGCCTTTTCAGTTACCCACCAGAAAAGGCCCCCTAAAATGGGAGAGGACTGTCCTTCCCATTGGAGTAGACAGTGATACAGAAGGAAAACAGCAATAATAAAATTATACAGTTTTGCTTAATAGTGATGGTCTAACTTGATTACATCTTAAACTAGAACTTTTATCTCAGCCCATGATGTGGGAGCTGCTCAGCCTCTGCTATTAAGATCTTGGTA
Source organism: Amia ocellicauda (assembly GCF_036373705.1). Taxonomy (NCBI): domain Eukaryota; kingdom Metazoa; phylum Chordata; class Actinopteri; order Amiiformes; family Amiidae; genus Amia; species Amia ocellicauda. Next base: position 47,622,492 of record NC_089855.1, on the reverse strand, counting down.
GGATCTCAGTTAAACTTCGCAGTAACAGATGCTCACAAGACAATGAACAAAAAGACAGTGTGCTCCTTGTAGATAAAGAGAATTAATCTCACACAGAATAAAAGCAATGATTATACTATTCACAAAAGCACTGATCATTCATATTAAAAAGCAATGGAATACATATAAATGAAATGCATTGATCACTGATTATCCATTCACACACACACACACAAATATACAGACAGGTAACAAACTAAAGGAAAAACCAACAAAGTGTCTAAGTCAAACTAAAGTAAAAACCTGAATAAATGAGTGGAGGAACATAACGAATGCAGATGCCTCCAAACAGGTGTACTGAAAAATACAATTAAGCAATTAACATCCCATCATGCTCTGTGGCATGTATAAAAATGCTGAGCAGACCCAGTTGACCTCGATTTTGGATCACAATGGCAAGAGGAAAGGATCTAAATGACTTTGAAAGAGCTCATTATTGGGGCATGAATGGCAGGAGCTTCAGTCACAAAGACTGCTCAACTGGCTAGTGCTTCAATAGGAACAGTGACTAAAGTTACATCTGCATTTAGATCTATGGGAAAGACATCAGTCAATAGGGTTGGAAATTGTGGCCGAAAGCGCATATTCGATGACTGTGATGCTCGTGCATTACTGTGATATGTAAGGACAAACAGAAGAGCAACTCTTTCCCAGGTGACTGAGAATGTCAATGCAGGACGTGATCAGACTGCGTCAGCAAGAACAGCCCGTCGAGAACTACACACAGAGGGATATTATAGTAGGGCTGCAGTGCATAAACCCCTCATTACAAAGACAAATGCACATGTTCAGTATTGCAGAAACCATAGGCACTGGTCTACAGTGATGTGGAAAGAAGTGATCTGGTCAGATGAGTCATCCTTCACCATTTTCTCGACAAGTGGGCAAGTGCATGTGTGGGACACCAAGAGATCGGTACAGGCCTGACTGCTGAACCCGTACAGTGAGGGGGTCTGGAGGCTCTGTTATGCTGTGGGGGGCATTTTCCTGGAATGGTTTGGGTCCACTTGTCCCCTTAGAGGGAAGGGTCACTGCAAATCATGACAGTTATTCTGAGTGATCACCTTTATCCTATGGTGACACATTTCTCTCCTGATGTGAGTGGTCTCTTCCAGGATGACAATGCCCCATCCACAGGGCACGAGGGTCACTGAATGGTGTGATGAGTATGAAAATGATGTGACTCATATGCTATGGCCTTCGCAGTCACCAGATATCAACCCAATTGAACACCAATGGGAGATTGTGCACTAACGTGTTAGACAGCGCTCTCCACCACCATCATCAAAACACCAAATGAGGGAATATATTTTGGAAGAATGCTGTCCATCCCTCCAGTAGAGTCAGAGACTCATAGGATCTGTGCCAAGAGCATTGAAGCTGTTCTGGGGCTCGTGGTGCCCAACACCTTACTGAGACACTTTATGTTGGTTTTTCATTTAATTTGTCACCTGTCTGTATATATATATATATATATATATATATATATACACACTCACCTAAAGGATTATTAGGAACACCATACTAATACTGTGTTTGACCCCCTTTCGCCTTCAGAACTGCCTTAATTCTACGTGGCATTGATTCAACAAGGTGCTGAAAGCATTCTTTAGAAATGTTGGCCCATATTGATAGGATAGCATCTTGCAGTTGATGGAGATTTGTGGGATGCACATCCAGGGCACGAAGCTCCCGTTCCACCACATCCCAAAGATGCTCTATTGGGTTGAGATCTGGTGACTGTGGAGGCCAGTTTAGTACAGTGAACTCATTGTCATGTTCAAGAAACCAATTTGAAATGATTCGACCTTTGTGACATGGTGCATTATCCTGCTGGAAGTAGCCATCAGAGGATGGGTACATGGTGGTCATAAAGGGATGGACATGGTCAGAAACAATGCTCAGGTAGGCCGTGGCATTTAAACGATGCCCAATTGGCACTAAGGGGCCTAAAGTGTGCCAAGAAAACATCCCCCACACCATTACACCACCACCACCAGCCTGCACAGTGGTAACAAGGCATGATGGATCCATGTTCTCATTCTGTTTACGCCAAATTCTGACTCTACCATCTGAATGTCTCAACAGAAATCGAGACTCATCAGACCAGGCAACATTTTTCCAGTCTTCAACTGTCCAATTTTGGTGAGCTTGTGCAAATTGTAGCCTCTTTTTCCTATTTGTAGTGGAGATGAGTGGTACCCGGTGGGGTCTTCTGCTGTTGTAGCCCATCCGCCTCAAGGTTGTACGTGTTGTGGCTTCACAAATGCTTTGCTGCATACCTCGGTTGTAACGAGTGCTTATTTCAGTCAAAGTTGCTCTTCTATCAGCTTGAATCAGTCGGCCCATTCTCCTCTGACCTCTAGCATCAACAAGGCATTTTCGCCCACAGGACTGCCGCATACTGGATGTTTTTCCCTTTTCACACCATTCTTTGTAAACCCTAGAAATGGTTGTGCGTGAAAATCCCAGTAATTGAGCAGATTGTGAAATACTCAGACCGGCCCGTCTGGCACCAACAACCATGCCACGCTCAAAATTGCTTAAATCACCTTTCTTTCCCATTCAGACATTCAGTTTGGAGTTCAGGAGATTGTCTTGACCAGGACCACACCCCTAAATGCATTGAAGCAACTGCCATGTGATTGGTTGGTTAGATAATTGCATTAATGAGACATTGAACAGGTGTTCCTAATAATCCTTTAGGTGAGTGTATATATATTCCTGTAACCTACTTAAGGAGACAAGTCATAATAAATTTGTAATAATTCAAGTAGCATTTGCCACTGTATAATACTGTGAAATGCTCGAAATAAGGTTTTAAGTTGAAGATCCCTCTTTATTATTACTTCAAAACATGTTTTTAAATCAAACAGCCCCTTCAATCTGCAGCGATAACTATAATTGTTACACCTCTATATCTTGAGATGTTAAAAAAGTACATTGGGAAGACACAGCTAAATACTGCATATATCCAGATTGTGAGTACAAATCTTAATAGTATAACATTGAATTAATGTAATTCATTTATAATTTATTTTGTATAGGCATTTTAGTACATTTTAGTACACATTGTGCAGTGGATTATCGGATCAGTACTTAATGTACGTTTATAATCACAGCTAAACATACAGCACTTATTACAAAAGCATGACTTGCTACACATAAATGTATAAACATTATAGGGCTGGTTTTGCGGACAGGGAATCCTGGACTAATTTGCCCTTTAAAAAAATAATTAATTCAAGGTGGCTTTCTCTGACATAGTTTAAAATTAAGCCTTGTGTGGATTAAACTAATCAAGTTTCCATAATGAAGATTAAAACTACTCCAGGACTAAATTAAGGTTTAAATTAAATCTCCAAGGAAGCAGGTTTAACTCCAGATTAACACTGTTTGTCAGTGGTGACATGGATTAGTTGGACTATCTCAATGAAGACCAACAGGCGCCACAGAGGCCAGATATTCAACTTGTTGACAAGAGCGACCAATTGAGTGATTCTGATTTAATCATTTTTAGATGCTAAACACACAAGTTTGACATTTTTATTTTGATGTTTTTCTGTTTGTGTTGTCTGTGGTTGGTTTAGCTTATGTATCAAAGTTTATCAAGTGCAAGATGAAGAAAATATGTTTATACATGCAACTAGTGGTTTTATGTTAAAACAAATCTGTTGCTGTGATTAAAAACCCCCACTTCAGTTTACACTTTATTATACATTTCAGAGATGTATTGTGAACCAAAGGCTTGAAACAGCACCTCTGTGCCTGTTTTGTTACATTTGGGGAAGTATTTTCATTTTCATTTCATGTTCCTTCTTTAGATATGTCAGCTTGTACTCATGAAATTAAATGGCCAACTTTTCATGCATGGTCAGTTTCTTGTTTTTCCTCTGCTGACCAGACGTAGCACCACCTCCCTGCCTTGCCTCAGCAGGTGTGGAAGCTCTTCTCTTGTGGCTCCTAAGATGAATTAGGCACCTCTATTAAAGGGTCAATAACAAGAGTAAAACTAAAATGATAAGTCAAATGAATTTGGGCATTTCAAAATGATCCGCCAGTAAAAGAAAATTCAAGCAGAGTGCAGAATACACACCCAGTGAGCTCAGTCCCTCAACTGACCTGTGCAGATGGTCATTATCTGGGATTCCTTTGATAGGTTGCTACTCCTCTATAATACCATTCAGTAAGTCACCTAATGAGTCATTTTGTACCTACTGTGGCGGAGAACCTACAGTCTTAACCCTCTCTCTTCTGACCTCAGCATTAGTCTTTTTTAGGCCTATTTTCAGATTCTTCCACAGGACCTTTCAGGGGGGACATATTTCATTTTATTATTTTACATGGGGTAAATTGGACTCATACAGCTGGATGTAACTGGATTTGCTGTAACCTATTGTCTATCAAAGATACAAAGGGGCTTCTTCCAACTCTCATCTCTAGTTCTTTTCCTCACTTCATGTAAGAGGAGAGCTCCAGGTTAACTTGTATTTCTTATTTTGTATAATAAACTTGTTACTTCTTCATCAGTGTATCAAGAGATTTACTGAAACCACTACAGGTCGTTTTCCAAAGCGGGGTTCTTAAGCTGGGAAATTAGTTTGTTTCTGTGCTTCTCACCTTCGCCCTCCTTGTCCGTTCTCCCCTGGTCTGAAACCTCGGGTGGGTTTGCATAAAGGTTTATATAGGGTGCTGTCCTGGTCCCACCTTTTTCCATTTAGTCCAGCAGTCTGTTTGTGTGGGGGTTATGGGAGATGTAGTGAATGCTCTGTGTTTTGTAGTTTGGGTGGCTATTAAGTTGAGAATGGGGGCTGGGATATATCCCGTCCCTCTAATACCTGGCATCGTGCCATGTTACATTATCTAAGCACCATATATTTAGTTTTCCACCAGTTATCACTAACCGGTTCTAAACTATGCAGCAGTTTAGTGTTTTCGTTCTTTGAACATTTGTTCAACCTTTGCCCCAGTCCTATTAAATCTGTTACTACAATTTTAATACCTCACCAGACTTCTTTGCCCTTTGATATTATAGATCACAGATTAAAGAGAGAAATATTCAGAGACACTCTCAAACTATTTGAATCTCAAAATATATTTAATTATTGATTTTCCTTACACACACACACACACATAAATATAGTGCAGTACTGTGCAGGGTTTGGGACTCCTGAGTCCGGGGATTGAGGTTAAAAGTAGCAGACAGAGCCCTCAATCTCTGAAACAGCTGGACGACAGGACACAGGAGTGGAGCCTTAGAAAGAAGGGCTGTGAAAAGAAACACCTAACCCAAGCTGGGCACTAACTGAAACTTGGTAAGTCCCTTTATAGCCTTGGGTCACTAATCGGCTTACCTATTAGAACCGACAAACAAACAAGTTCTGCAGGCAGTCTCATAGTCGGACGGAATCAATGGTGATAAGTGCCTTATCTTTATGATCTTTGACATTTTGGGGGTAGTAAAAAATTATTTAAAATAATTCCTAAATATCCTTAAATGCAAATAGAAACACTGGACACGCCCTGTCTATCTCAGCCTGAATCTTGTGAGGACTACATCCTTAGTACAAGTATGAACACTTTGTTTGGGCGAGTGATGTCTGCATATTCATGACGAGGGGCATTTTCTCTACCAGGTCCAAGTGTGTTTAACCTGTCCCAACATGTTTTTTAGTGACAAAATGGCAGGGAAGCATGCCGCATATGTATTTTTTCTTAGTTTTTAGGTTGATGTATTCATGAGAACTTAATTGTTGATTCTGGTTTGACTTTGATTTGATTTTTTTATTTACTTTGTAATCCCGTTTGTACTTTGTACTTCCTAAGTTGTTGCATTGCTTCTAAATACAGTTGTAGTCATTTATTTATTAAAAAAAATATTTTTGAATTAATAAAATATTTTAGGTAAAATATTAAAAGGTATTTTGTCTGTTAACAGGGCTAATCATTCCTTTGTTGGCGGGCATTTGTGGCATGCATATGCACTATTTTGCCACTGGGAACCACATTTTTGAGCTAGTCTAAACACGCTTCGAACTGGTAAAGGAAATGCCCCTTGTCAGGACTGCACAGAGACATCAGTGGCCCAAGGTGAATTAACCTGTTACTTTCATTGCTAAATATTATGAACTTGGATAAATAAATAAACTGTGAATAAGAAGCTGAGTAAATAAGAAACCAATTTCATCTTCGTGATTCACAGACTATTAACATGGGGTTGTGAATATTAACATGAGTTCAATAGTCCCACTTCAATAGGTATAGCAGCGCTGTTTAAATGTCACAACTGTTTGTCATATGTTTATGGTGTTATAAACATGAAATGGATGTGTCTGAATAGATCGAAGGGATGTGGGGTGGGGAGAGGAGCCTCAACATTTTTGGAGTTGTACAATTTTGGGCCTCAAACTTTAAAAGGTTGGGATTGGCTGGTCTAGGGTATTGGACCCCAAACGCACACTGTCTTCAAGTAGCCTCTGGCAATGGAGATATTCAGGTCTTTGGTGGCCTTACAATGGTCAGTGCGTCCTTAATGCAAATTCTAAATTTGGAGTTGTTGCATCTGGTTCCTAAAATATGTTAACAAACCATGTGTGGCAGAATATTGTATCATGGGTCAGTTGTTAGGACTGTGAAAGTCAAATTAAATTCTCCTCTATCTATGAAGGCATGATATTTCCACCAGGTGAAGGGTGCCCTGGATGGAGGTAGGGTGGTCCCTGATGTTGTGGGGCTCATTAGGGTGCAGGGGCTGGCGTATGTGGTTAAGAACATCCAGCCTGCTGGCAAGAAGCTGAGTTTTATGAACCTGAGCTTGAGACCATTCAGCCTCTGCACCATGGACAACACCAGGCTGCACTCGTGGGATCCCCCGCTGTTCTACAGGGCGCTCTGAGCCGTCGCACTCATAGTAGGCCTCCACAAAAAGCCTCGCTGAAGATCCACCGGAGGGGCAAGGAGGAAGCCTTTAAGAACTGGAAAATACATTAACTGGGGGAGCTCAAAATCCCGTGATGGGATCCCATCTCCGGGGATGGATACTCCCCCTGCTGGAGCCCGAGTCCAAGTGCTTATGAAAATGCATTTTAATGAATATTAATGACTTTTTAAGAAATTGTTTATTTTAATAACACTTGATTTTCTTGTTTTGAGGAAAATAGATGCTCTAAGTTTGGAAAATGGCCTTCACACGCTGCGTGCCATGTCCAGCAAAATGTGTTGCCCGCCACATGTGAGGCAAGAAAGGACATTTCGGCAAAGTGTGCAGATCTGCTAAGGCAGTAAACGCTGTTGCTGAATACTGTAGCCTTTTCCTGGGTTCTGCAGATACAGGAGAAAATCCTTGGTTGGTGGAATTACAAATGAGAAGTTCAAAAGTGCAGTTAAAAATCGACACTGGAGCGGACATGACTGTGATTCCTGAGGAAATGTAAAGGTAGAATACAGCTGAGCACAATATGAATCACTTGATTAAAGCTCAAAAAACACTGTTTGGACCAGGGGAAGATCAGCATATGTTGCTGGGAGTAGCCAAGGAGACTGTGTGTAATGGAAAGCAGACTGCTATTGAGGACATTTATGTAGTACACAATCTGCACACAGCACTGTTAGGCAGACCAGCCATTTCTAAGCTAAATTTGCTTGCTAGAGTAAATAGCATTGACATTGCTACAGTGAAGCGGACCTATCCCAAACTGTGTAGCGGGCTAGGATTAGTTCAGCACCCATATGCAGTGTATAAGTATATGTAATGTAATGTAATGTAATATGCATATGTAATGTAAAATACTTAATCAATAAACAGTATCTATTGAAAATAGATTAAAAAAAACATATTGCAATGGCCCTGCTGGCTTTTCTACATTTCATAGACTGTGTTTTTTCAGAGGGTTGTGGTTTGAATTACTTTTCTGCTGTTCTCAGTTTAATGAGATTCAGATTTTGTCAGGTCTGCCTGATTGTTTGGTAGAGTTTGTGAAATATTATTTCCATATGTTCCCTATCTTTTCTCTCACTCTTATCTTCTTCCTCTCTCTGTTTCGCCACCCTCTCTCCCTTTCCCCTTTCTCTCTCTCTCTCTCTCTCTCTCTCTCTCTCTCTCTCTCTCTCTCTCTCTCTCTTTCTCTGTGGTGTTGTTTGTCTGTGTCTGTGAAATGTGGAAGAATAGCCCTGCCCCCACCTCAGAGGATGCCCCTCCTCTGTGTGCTCAGATGTCGGTGTTGTTATGCAAGTTGCCCCCGTACAACACAGCACAGAGCACAGCAAACACCAAGCAAGGGGGTGAGTGTGTGTGTCTGTGAGTGTCTGTGTGTCTGTATGTCTGTATGAGATTTGTTTGTGCCTGTCTGTCTGAGTCTCTGTGTCTCTTGCATCCATCTCTGTCTCTCTCTCTCTCTCCATGTGTCTCTATGTTTGCCTGTCTATTTCAGTCTGTATGTGTCTGTGTGTTGTTGCAGGAGCAGCAATGGCCTCGGAGGGAGAGAAAATCACCAATGTTAAGATCATTAACAGCCTGAGTAACCTACAGGACAGACTGAACTTCTACAGCACCTGGGCCCCCACTCACGAGCAGGTACCTTGGTCCTCGGGGCAAACGGCAGCACACAACAGTACTGTGAGAGTATGAGAGAGAATTTTTCTTATTGATCAGTAGCTATATTGAAGTTGTCGTGTTGAGGCGTTTTGAAAGGATTCACCACTGCAACTATGATGTTATTCAACTAGTTTATTCACACGTATTGTACAGACACACCATGAGGCTTGCCCAGCTCCCGGTGAACTCTCAACTCTGCTCCCTCTCAGCTCTCGTGTCACGTCATGCCTAGGCATAACACCACACCTCCCTTTCTTTGAGAGCAAAGGGTGGACTACCTTTGCTTCTGCGGTCTTAAGGGATTATTTTGCAATTATGTTGAAAGACCGATCCTACTCCATTTTTCCTTTCTTTTTTTCATAACACACAAACATAAAAGCTTAACTTCTCTTAATTCTAAACATTTTAAACTTTACACATTGCATTCTGTTGCTCACAGATCCAGTCTCATAGGTCTTATGACTTCTCTCCCTGACCTCGTCTTCACAGTCGTAGGTGTGTCCTGTCTGGTAGGCATGGCATAAACCGGTTGGAGTTGCTGTAGGTTGTTTTGGTGTGCACTCCACTGACCTGTGCTCTATACTTAGCTACTAAGTGATGGCGGTTTCTCCTGAGTGTGCCGTGCTGCAATTCAACCTGGTATTAGCGAGGAGTCAAATGTAGAGCAGCTACAGTGCCTTGTACTTTAGCGTCCGTGACCTGCGGTCACCATTCTGTTTTGGAAGTGCTCTGGGGCGATTCCAAAAGGCAAAACATGTCTCCCAAAGTGGGTACTGAAAGTGCTTGGAAAGTCCTTGCCAAGTATTTGCCAAAACCCCATATTAGCATCTAATTTGCTAAATATCTGTGCACCTGTTAGCATGCCTAATGTCTGCTCTACAGAGGGCAGGATGTACTTCTCTCTGCACACTGCTTCATTTAGCTTAGTCAAGTCTACACAAATATGAATTGTTCCATTTTTCTTGGGGACCACAACCATCCCTGAGCACCAATCTGTGGGCTCGTCAATTTTGCTGATGACCCCAGCCGTTCCATTCGCTCTATCTCTTCTTTCACTTTCCCCATTAAAGGTAGAGGGACCCTCCTGGGTGTTTTAAGCAGAAACGGTGTAACATTTGGCTGAAGCTTTACTGCATATGGGTGCTGAACTAATCCTAGCCCGCTACACAGTTTGGGATAGGTCCGCTTCACTGTAGCAATGTCAATGCTATTTACTCTAGCAAGCAAATTTAGCTTAGAAATGGCTGGTCTGCCTAACAGTGCTGTGTGCAGATTGTGTACTACATAAATGTCCTCAATAGCAGTCTGCTTTCCATTACACACAGTCTCCTTGGCTACTCCCAGCAACATATGCTGATCTCCCCCTGGCCCAAACAGTGTTTTTTGAGCTTTAATCAAGTGATTCATATTGTGCTCAGCTGTATTCTCCCTTTACATTTCCTCAGGAATCACAGTCATGTCCGCTCCAGTGTCGATTTTTAACTGCACTTTTGAACTTCTCATTTGTAATTCCACCAACCAAGGATTTTCTCCTGTATCTGCAGAACCCAGGAAAAGGCTACAGTATTCAGCAACAGCGTTTACTGCCTTAGCAGATCTGCACACTTTGCCGAAATGTCCTTTCTTGCCTCACATGTGGCGGGCAACACATTTTGCTGGACATGGCACGCAGCATGTGAAGGCCATTTTCCAAACTTAGAGCATCTATTTTCCTCCGGCTCCTGCTGCCTCTCTGATTTCCCCTTAAACTGCATGTGAGTTTTTCTCTTGGGCTTGGGCTGTGTGTGTTTCTCTACTGCATCCACAGCATAGTTACTAGCACTGTTCGACTCACCTCTTATGTCCGTTTGCTGCCGTTGCACTTCTTCAGACTGCCTCGCCATGCTTACAGCCTTAGTCAAAGTTAAATCTAGATCTAACTGTAGTCCTTCCGACAGCGCAGTTTCTCTCAGACCCACAACAAGTCTATCTCTGATGAGCTCATCGTGTAAAAGCCCGTAGTTGCAGTTTTCAGCAAGCGCATACAGAGACGTAATGATCGAGTCTACTGTTTTGGTCGCCTGCTGCACTCTCCTATTGAATTTAGCCCATTCCTAAATAACATTTTTCTTCGGCACGAAAAACTTTTTGAAACCCGCTTTCACAGTGTTGTGCTGTATCCATTCCACCTCATCTAATTTTAGCCCTATAATCACATCATTCGCTTCATCTCCCATGCAATACACTAAGGTGTTTACCTGGTTTTCCTGAGACGAAGTATGTAGGTTGCCAGCCAGACAAAAGCATTCAAATCGTCAGATCCATTTTTCCCACTCTTGTGGTTTGGAAAAGTCAAAAGGCTCCAGAGGTTGAATAGTGAACGTAGCACTTGGAGGTGCTGTCCGCGGGGGCTCTGACTGCCTTCTTTTTTGCTTTTATTTGTCTTTTTGTTCACAGACACTGTTCTAGTTGAAGCACTCTGACACCATGTCATGTTGGGGCGTTTTGAAAGGATTCACCTCTGCAACTGTAATGTTATCCAACTATTTTTTTCACACACGTATTGTACAGACACTATGAATCTTGCCCAGCTACCGGTGAACTCTTAACTCTCAACGTCACCTTATGCATATGCATAACACCACAGAACTCATCCAAATTAATTAATTTTGACTCATATAGGGTCTGTGTACATTTGCCTTTCTGTCTGTGCCTTAAGGAGTCTGTAGCCGACAGAGACACTCAGTTCTCAAAACATCTGATTTCCTTGATGAGGCAAACATGGCTATATTGATAATGAACTTTCCTGTTGTTTCTGAGAGTTGTCCACAGAAGGTCACAGAAGTGGTGAGACGGGGGCGAGCCCTGAACTTTTCCAGGGGGTGGGTCTGTGTAAAACAGTGTGTGCAAGGGGTTGAAAGTAACTCTACCAATGAACTATAGATGAAAATGTCAGTATAGGCTACTGTTACCCAAAATGATTAACTTTGGGCTTGAGGCAATTAATTAACTAGTTTTTCATACCAACAGAGCCGCTCTGCCCTGTCACCACAAATCCTGATTTGTAGCGTTGACTAAAAACACATACCATGACGAGTAACAGAAGGAGAAATAACTTGCAACCTGTTGTCACATAGCAGTAGCAGAAGTACAGCCATACATTTCAGCCAATCCATACAGACACAATAAAAACATTACATATGAAACTATCTGTAAACATGGCCAGAGTTACAGTTTAACACCTCCTTTCAAACAGTAGAAATTAACAAAATATTCAGACTTTCCGTGCTAGATGTCTTACATAATCAGTTGGAGATGACGGTGCTTGCTGTTGAAGACTGAAATAATCTCAGCATAGTCTAGAGTCACTAGATCACGTTCAAATGATAGTATTGACAAGCAATAAAGGCAAGCAGTTAGCATTGAAGTCCAAAGACATGTTTTGATACGGTTGGTTGTGGAGAACAGTCTCTCAATGGTGCAGGATGTCATCGGTAGAGTGATACTGGCCCGTATCATTCTGTTGATGTTCAGAAAGATGTCCTCTGGACAGTTGTTCAACACTTCAATGAGTGATGGCAGGTCCTGTCCAGCATCTGCCTCACGTCTTAGCTGTTGCATGAGCTCAACATCACTGTACTATATGCCAAAATGCTCACATGTGAGTTTTTGTGTTTTGCCAGTAAATCTTCAGTTAAGCTGAGCACTTTTTTAAAGTGGTGTTGTACACTCACCTAAAGGATTATTAGGAACACCTGTTCAATTTCTCATTAATGCAATTATCTAACCTACCAATCACATTGCAGTTGCTTCAATGCATTTAGGGGTGTGGTCCTGGTCAAGACAATCTCCTGAACTCCAAACTGAATGTCTGAATGGGAAAGAAAGGTGATTTAAGCAATTTTGAGCGTGGCATGGTTGTTGGTGCCAGACGGGCCGGTCTGAGTATTTCACAATCTGCTCAGTTACTGGGATTTTCACGCACAACCATTTCTAGGGTTTACAAAGAATGGTGTGAAAAGGGAAAAACATCCAGTATGCGGCAGTCCTGTGGGCGAAAATGCCTCGTTGATGCTAGAGGTCAGAGGAGAATGGGCCGACTGATTCAAGCTGATAGAAGAGCAACTTTGACTGAAATAACCACTCGTTACAACCGAGGTATGCAGCAAAGCATTTGTGAAGCCACAACACGTACAATCTTGAGGCGGATGGGCTACAACAGCAGAAGACCCCACCGGGTACCACTCATCTCCACTACAAATAGGAAAAAGAGGCTACAATTTGCACAAGCTCGCCAAAATTGGACAGTTGAAGACTGGAAAAATGTTGCCTGGTCTGATGAGTCTCGATTTCTGTTGAGACATTCAGATGGTAGAGTCAGAATTTGGCGTAAACAGAATGAGAACATGGATCCATCATGCCTTGTTACCACTGTGCAGGCTGGTGGTGGTGGTGTAATGGTGTGGGGGATGTTTTCTTGGCACACTTTAGGCCCCTTAGTGCCAATTGGGCATCGTTTAAATGCCACGGCCTACCTGAGCATTGTTTCTGACCATGTCCATCCCTTTATGACCACCATGTACCCATCCTCTGATGGCTACTTCCAGCAGGATAATGCACCATGTCACAAAGGTCCAATCATTTCAAATTGGTTTCTTGAACATGACAATGAGTTCACTGTACTAAACTGGCCCCCACAGTCACCAGATCTCAACCCAATAGAGCATCTTTGGGATGTGGTGGAACGGGAGCTTCGTGCCCTGGATGTGCATCCCACAAATCTCCATCAGCTGCAAGATGCTATCCTATCAATATGGGCCAACATTTCTAAATAATGCTTTCAGCACCTTGTTGAATCAATGCCACGTAGAATTAAGGCAGTTCTGAAGGCGAAAGGGGGTCAAACACAGTATTAGTATGGTGTTCCTAATAATCCTTTAGGTGAGTGTATATTGTCCCTAAACTGCTAGTAATTTGATTTCAGGCCCTCGATCAAATTTAATGCAGTCTGTGACAGATACAGCTGGCCACTGCAATCCTTTTGTTGCAAAAACTTTCCAAATGTCACTGTGGAAGAACAATGAGTCTTCAATCAGGTTTGAACGTTCATTGCAATGCCTTTATTACACGTGATGTGGAGAACAGCAGTGAATCAAGAAGATCCCAAAGCTGCTCTGATTCCATGTTAAGTCAGGGCTTTTTATACACACAAAACAAAGATCTGGTTACAATTAATAAGTCATTACTATGTTATCTAAAAGCTTGCTAAGCAGAATATATTATTAGAGGACAGAGTCCATGGGCCAATACAAGGATTAAGGAGCAGACACTGAAATCATACTGTTTGTCATCTTCTCCAAGATGCTCATCGAAAATAACAAACAGGGGTCAAACTACCTTCTGGCCTGGCTGTTGACTTAACCTTGTCTTTCTTAAGTATACATGAAGTAAACCATTTGTGAGGGGAATTTCTAACTTTAATTCCACATCACTAATAGAAACAAAAACGTTTTTTTTTATCTGTTGCAGAAGAGATTCAGCATATAGTTTAGTCTGACCACTGCTGCTTCCAGAATACTCAACGAGTGTTTCTAAAAGTTAAGACCAGGGCCCTCGCTAGACCCTATTTATGTGGGCTGCAGCCCCCCTATATTTTCTGTCAGCCCGCCTAAAAATATTATGATAAAAGAACTAGGAAGCAACAAAGCCAGCACGCCCCTGCTAACACCACGTAGAACACCGTCAGCACACCCCCCAACAGCTAACACTGTCTTCAGCAAGTCCGACGAAACACCGTTGTCCAGCCGCCCTATAACTTTCAGTCAAGAACGCCCCTGGTTAAAACCTACCTTACTGATCTGGATGCAGCTCCTTCTGAATTGCCTATGCAAGTATATGCACCTATAGGCTAGAAGAAGCATCCCACCAGCTTGGCAGATACATTCTGAGATTGCACAGTGAAGACTAATATTACTCAAAATGAGTTTATTTTAACCACAAAATAAAATAGTAGTGTTATCAAAGAATTTCTGGTTTTATTAAAACTATTTAAGCACACATATGCAAAACTGCACCTCCTGCCTGGGTGGGCACTCAGCAGCTCTGTGCAGTCGCTGTGGCTCTGAGTGCAGACCCTCAGGGCCAGCTGGCCGAGGGCATCTGTGTGGGGGACTCTGGGTCGCTGTGTTTCTGTTTCAGGTTTAGCCAGTACTTCAGCACTCTCTTCTGCACCGCACAGTCCAGCGTCTCTCTCTCTCTCTCTCAGGATATAGCTCAGATGGAGTACCGCTCCCCTTTCTATGCAGCCGAGACCCTGGCGGGGCAGTGCCCTGGGGGTGCAGTTAGGGAGGGGCTGCTGGTGCTGGACGTGGCCTGTGGGACTGGACTGGTGGCAGACGAGGTAAAGGAAGAGGGATTAGAGGGAGGGGGAGGGAGACTCTCTCTCACACACACACACACACACACACACACACACTCTCTCTCTCGGGGCTCATATGTCCGCTCTCCTCTCTCCAGATGTTCCTCTTTGGCTTCAGGAAGTTCCACGGCATCGACGCCTGCCAGCAAATGATGGACGTGGCCCAGAGGAAGGGGCTGTTCCAGAAGCTCATCCTTGGCATGCTGGGAACTGGGACTGCGCCCCTGGAATCTGGTGTGTGACAGCGTTGTGTTGTGTGATTGTGCAGTGCAGTCTGAGTGTTGTGTTGCGTTGTTGTGCAGGTGTGTGTTACAGGGTTGCGTTGTTGTGCAGGTGTGTGTGAATGTTGTGTTACGTTGTTGTGCAGGTGTGTGTTACAGGGCTGTATTGTTGTGCAGGTGTGTGTGAGTGTTGTGTTGTGATGCTGTGCAGTGTGTAACAGTGTTGTGTTGCACAGGTGTGTATGATGTGGCCGTGGCTGTGGGGGCGCTGCAGGGAGGTGGGGTGCCCTGGACAGCCCTGACTGAAATACTGCAGAGTCTCAAACCAGGTGAGTGTCTCGGTGTCCTTCTGCCTGTGTGTGTCTTTCTCTCAGTGTCTGTGTGTCTCTGTGTGTGTCTCTCTCTCTCTGTGTATGACTATGGGAGAGTTTACATGCAGTAATTTTAACTCGTGAAGTCATGATTCGTGTGCACGTTTGGCCCAAAAACTTGGGAGAATCAGGTTTGTGGCCAAAATAAATGGCCCCAGAGAAGGACAGGGCCAATCTCAAATACTTGAGTAAACTTACAAAAACACAGGAAAACATTTCCACATTTTTTTGTTTCCTATTATCCTTATGCTTTCTATACAGTTGTGGGTCTGTTGTGCACTCTTCAGTACTGTACATCGTGTTGTAATCCTAACTTTATAAAACATGCGTTCATGGTTTTCAGCTCCATCAGTGACATGAAAAACCACTCAGGTAAGATCAATAAAACAAAGTATTAAACAGCTAGACGTGAGGCACAAGTCACAGCTGAAAACTGTTTCATTTGAACACGTTGTCACGTGACAGCCATGGATTCCGTGATGTAAGCATCTCCAGTTTTGTTCTCACGCATGTAAAACACCTTTCTGGGATTTTCCTGCAAAGCAGACCAAGAGCTGTACGTGGTGAACATTTACATATTAATTCAGTCCTTTGCCCTTAAGTCGCATGACATCGGGTGAACAGCAGCTCGTCCCGAGTGTAATCAACTTAAACCATGTAAACCCAGAGAGAGAGAGGGGCGTTGCATCTTTCACTCGAGCATATTGTCTCAAGAGGTCAAAGCACACATGGAAACTCCACCTGTGTGTCTCTGTGTCTTGTGTGTCTATCTTTGTGTCTCATTCTGTCTGTGTGTGTGTGTGTCTCCTCTCTCTGTGTATCTGTGTCTCCGTGTTTAATTAACTCCACTAGTGCCCTGCACTCTGCTGGTATAGCTTGAGATTTAAGTGTTCTACCCCTCTCCCTCCCTCCATTCAATTAAAATTCAGAGGTGCTTTATTGGCATGACCAACAGGAGCAGTGTTGCCAAAGCAGTTTTACACAGACCACACAATAATACTGAATAAGAGGAACAGCAGCAAAATTAATCAGTACATCAAATATATATACACATACATACACACACACATATAAATTCTAAATTTTTTCCAGAGCTGTACATTCACATAAATACTGTGGCGCCATGCTGTGCCGGGCAGGGAAAGGCTATCCTGCCCGGCACTACGTCTCCCAGATGCTCTGAGTGATGACTCACTCCAGGTGAAGCAGCTGATTGATAGAGCTTCCCTGATTGGGTGGGCTCCTGTATATAAACAGGAAGACAACATACTTTGTTGTTCTACCCAGGAGGAGATCCTGTGTGGTGTGAGGTGCATAGAGTGGAAGACAAACAAACAAACAAACAAACAAACAAACAAACAAACAAACAAACAGGATTCTGAATTTGGACTGATTGGTATGTGTCTTGTCTTTATATTAGCTCTATGTGTAGTGTTGGGATATGTTTGTGTTTAGGCTAGGCTCAACAATGAGCTAGGGTTTTGTTGATCATTTCTGTATATCCTTTTGTTTTGACCACCTCCTCACTGTATATAATAAATCACCTCCTTGCACAGTACTCCCCTGCCTCTGTATCACTGTTTTCCCAAGAGACCCCGCCTGTAGAGCCCACTGTACATGGTGCCACAATCGACATGCGCATATATATATATATATATATATATATATATGTACACATACTTACATTAAAGGGGTCATGAACTGCCTTTTTTTTTTGTACTGTTCTCCGAGGTCCACTATTTATTTATTGGGTAAAGTATTTTACATCACATATAAAAAACATACGAAAGTTTTAATACTCGTGATTAAAACCCTTTAAAAATACAATTCTAAAATGATTTTAGAACTGTATTTTTAAAGGGTTTTAACAGAACAAGTGAATTCAAAAGTGCAATAATTATCAAAACAATCAGTGTCAATGTGGCAAACTGCCAAAATAACTATAATAAAACAAAACAAAACAATCTGATGTATTGTTTCAAATAAACGGTAAATGCATTAGACAAAATAACAAACCAAAACATATCACTAAAACAAACAAAACCGTCTAATACATTTCTTTTCTAATATTTATAAACAGCCAACACATCAGACAAACCATAAACATAAAAACCCAAATCAAAACCTTGTGCATTTAAAAACATTTAAAACAAAGACAATCAGTCTTGCATTTCAGATTTTAAAAACAAATACTTAAATAAATCATTCTGCAGAGGAGGCCCTCACAGTCCTGATGGCGATACTCTTGCTTTGCTTCCCAGTGTTGATGTTTCACTCCGGGTTGGCTCGCCGCTCCGCAGGCCGTTGGTCGCCTCGCCAGCGCCTTCACGCTACATTGATGTTGACTAGGCGCCAGCATTGGCTCCTCACAGACCTGCAGAGAGAGAGAGAGAGACAAAGAGCCAGTCCGGGTGCACATGGGAAGCTTCACTCACGTCTGGACTACCAAGACCAGCGTGTCAGGTTGGGCTCTGCTCCTGAGGAGCGGCCCTCAAGTGGTGGCCCTAGGACCCCCGGACCAAACATGTTTGGAGGATGAGTGCCTTTCAACTCCCCCCCTCCCCACATTTGATCTTCTTAACACGAGCGAGGGGGGGAGTAGGAGCATTTCTGTTCCCCTCTCCTTCTCTGCCTTCTTTGCCTGGCCTTCTCCTCCTCCATCATGGAGGCCTTGGCCCCCAACATCTCCGTAAATTTTAAATTAAAAGCGGTGGGTTGGCCGCTCCTCTATCCCCCTTACCCCCACCGCGACATCTCCGAGGTAGCTAGAGTAGGCACCCTTCTGGGCCACTTATAATGTTATCAAGATCTTTTACATCAAAAAAACATCATAATTTAGAAGTAATAGGCTATTTTCTGTCCTGTTTTGACCCCCCTCATTGGAACACACCATTTGAATAGGCCTGGCGGATTGTAGACTCGGAAGTAAACGCCCACTGGTATGATTGGCTAACAGTTTTGCATAATTAAAAATGTTCAACTCCCCCATCAGTACACGTGTGGAATTATTTTGAAAACTGCATGTATGTTTGACAGCCTACATCCTTCAGAGATGGACGCTGCTGTGATTTAGGTTAAAAACGCATAAATACAGACCACGTAATAGCAATAGTGACCACGTAATAAAAACAGTTGCTCACGCTTGTGTGGTGCGACATTACTGTCGGATCCAATATAGTCGGCACAGCATCGTCTTTTAGTTTCAATCTTTCTGAAAATCCTGCGTCGAATTGTGCCTTGTGTGTAAACGATTTTGCGGTAAAATGAAGTGAACAGAGGACCAAGTTCTTACTGACAAGGTCTGGAACTTTATTAAAAATAAAGTTCATCCACTCTTTCCTAATGTTGAGATCAGAAGGAAGCCAATGCAAAGACTGTGTTTTTCCACAACTTGGCCATGCACAGCATCTTGTTGTCTTTGGAACCATCTTTAGCGTTTGGTTTCTGCACAGACCTGCGATTGCCTCTCTCGTTATTTACCTACTATATGCGTGAATCGGTGGTCGGGGCTAAACAGGCAGTAATGTAGAAGCAGGCGTTGATCTTCTTCTGCGGAGGCGGGGTTTAGCCACACTATTACATAATACAGTGGCACATTCCACATCCTGTCGTTTTTGCAGATTGGCTTCAATATAAGCTGTTTTTAGGCTAACGATAAAGTTTTGAGTTCTGAAACTTACAGGATGTTTTTGATAGTACAATGACCTCTTATATGTCAAAAGATCAAGGGAAATTTGATTTCTCAGTTCATGACCCCTTTAAGACAGTACAGTGAAAATAATCTCTCTCTCCCCATGTCCCTCTCTCTCTGCCCCTGCTCCTCTCTCAGGGGGTCTCCTGTGCTTCACTCTGAGGGGAGACAGCAGTGGGTATCGGGAGCAGAGTCTCTCTCACCTGCAGCCCTACCTGGACCGTGGGCTCCTGGAGGCGGTCACCGAGCAACAGGTGGCTAAAATGCAGAGGCCCCTGTGGCAGGAGGAGTGGGAGGACAAGTACATCCCAGGACTGGTCTGCATCTACAGGAAACTGCCACGCCAGGCTGACACAGTGACTGACTGATTTGTCTGTGCACATGCCCAGTCAGTCACTGTATCTGGACTGGTTGTGTGGACTCCACTGCACTGCCCTCTGCTGGCCCCAGGGAATTGATTGACAAACTGAGGCTCAATAAACAAATAGGCTTTTGCATTGACTGTTCTTCCACTCACAGCAGCACATTGTAGTGGTCACAAAACTCTGTAACTTGATTCAATATTTAGGCTGTGTACTTGTCCTGCACATGCCAACAATTTTTTCAAAAGGATCAAATCAAATAAGAGTCCAGACAGAGTGCAAGTGATAGCAGGTCAATTAGGTATCAAGGAGACAGTTGAAACAAACCATTATTTGGATTTTAAAATAGCCACTATCAAAACACACAATCCCCAGTCTACCCCTGCCTATACAAACTCATTTCAATGTGGGATCTGCCATAAACAGGCCCAAAGGAGAACGCTAAAAAAAAGTTTTAAAAATGTACATAAGAAAACCAAACTCATACAATGTAATCAAGAACACTACAAACAAACATATGAACAAACATAAACATACCATAAACATAAGTTCGAAAATCCATAATGCATAAAAAACCATGAGAGAAAACCCCAAACTAAACTCATATTAGGGTTGTTAATTGCATCCTGTGTGGCTTTTTACTAAATAAATAGAAGACATTTAAAATACAGCTGTCATGTTCTCATCTCACCACCAGAGGTCATCATCACCAGAGTCCTGTCTCTGACATCACATTCCATAGCCCATGTGCATAAAGTTTAATTGACACTCTTCCCAGCCATTGGTCCAGCACTTCACTCCACTGCTCCCTCGGTCCTGTCTATATATATATATATATATATATATATATATATATATATATATATATATATATATCCCTCTATTTCCACATTCATTGCGAAGTCTTGTCTTCCTTAGTGGAACAATTCCAAGCCCTTCTTCTGTGTTTAGTGACTCTCTGTCTACCTGACCTTGCTTCTCCCTTTGTTAATGACTGCTGGATTTTCACTAGTACTCTGTTTGCTGATTGACTGATCTTTTATGCCTGCCTTTTGGACAACATCTCTTGGATATCCCTTTTTAACTTCAATAGCCTGCTTCATATCCCTCTCCCATCCCTTTGACCTGTTTCCTTCCCAACACCCCTTCCCAGACCAGCATTAGCCCTTGCACTTGGGTCCTCTGCTCATGGCATCCCCTGACGTGACAACAGTGGAGTGCGACCTGTGCACGTGCGGGGATTCCCCTTTGCAGAACGCACGTGCGCAGTTTATGGATTTTCAGGGGAGTTCCCCTTTAAGTTCCCTGGGTTCAGTAGTCAAATGAGGCACACTTACAGTGAGGGAAAAAAGTATTTGATCCCCTGCTGATTTTGTATGTTTGCCCACTGACAAAGAAATGATCAGTGTATCATTTTAATGGTAGGTGTATTTTAACAGTGAGAGACAGAATAACAACAAAAAAATCCAGAAAAACGCATTTCAAAAAAGTTATCAATTGATTTGCATGTTAATGAGGGAAATAAGTATTTGACCCCTTCGACTTAGTACTTGGTGGCAAAACCCTTGTTGGCAATCACAGAGGTCAGACGTTTCTTGTAGTTGGCCACCAGGTTTGCACACATCTCAGGAGGGATTTTGTCCCACTCCTCTTTGCAGATCCTCTACAAGTCATTAAGGTTTCGAGGCTGACGTTTGGCAACTCGAACCTTCAGCTCCCTCCACAGATTTTCTATGGGATTAAGGTCTGGAGACTGGCTAGGCCACTCCAGGACCTTAATGTGCTTCTTCTTGAGCCACTCCTTTGTTGCCTTGGCTGTGTGTTTTGGGTCATTGTCATGCTGGAATACCCATACACGACCCATTGTAAATGCCCTGGCTGAGGGAAGGAGGTTCTCACCCAAGATTTGACGTTACATGGCCCCGTCCATCTCAAATAATTGAGAGCTCAGTTGGAACAAAAACCAGCAGGGTAGGTGCTCCTCCATGACTGGTTTGAGAACCAGTGCAATAGACACACTAAATCTTGTCCTACAAGTCCTTGTACATGCCCATTTCAGTGCGAGCTGGAATAACTACAGTGGCCCTAAAGTGCAAAGAGAAATTAAAAAACAGGTGGCGACATTGAAAAAAATAGTTGATGACATTTTTAAAAAGAGTTGTCGGTTTTTAAAAATAGGTAGTGAAATTAAAAAGGTCATGTAATTTAGACATATGTGGTAAACTTAAAACGGTGGCACAATTTGAAAACCCATAATGCATCACAAACCACACAACAGAAAACCCAAAACAACCCCCCTTATAGGGTTGTTAATTGCGGATCGCACTCTGACAGGTGTTCTACTCATTTTGTAAAAGGGCGCAGATGTCATAACTGCGCTGACGGGTGTCGTGCAGAATTCTTTCGCCCATAGAAATCCTGCGTATTGTGCGCATGTGCAGAACAATCACTTCACGGGCGCTGTTGATCTCCTGCAAGCGTGCGCACAACCTCAGAGTTGAACTCAAATCTTCACATCAGTTTCTCTAATGGAAAAAACAGTCCATAAATGTATAAAGTATCAGGAATCTGTGCGGGTGGGCAGGATTTTATATTAGACAACAAAATAACTTAAGTTACACTTTGTGAATTTGTGAATATTACGGCTGCACATTTCGTTTTAAAATAAGTCATTTGAGTGTGCAGATCTCGAAATGGCACTGCTAAATGATTTTTCAGACAAGTTCGATATGAACTCCAAGGATACTTTTTTCTGAATGTGACAATACATTTTGCATATCATATTGTAACATCCTGTGGGGTACAGGTGCCACTGCGAAACTCGAAAAGCCGAAATGGAAACCTATAAAGGGCATATGGCGCCCCCAGCCGCACCCCTGGAAAAACATAAACGCTATAAAACCACATTAACAAAATAATTAATAATCGTAAAGCCGATACATATTAAAATACAAAAACACAAACACAGTGAAAATATTGAACTTTAAATGATTGCCTTACACTGAGCTGAACTACTTTCACAAGTGGTCAGAAATAAGACAAAATCAAGAAAGTGTGTTTTACAATGCAGTTATGCAAAAAGATAAGCGCGTCTGCCAATAAATAAACAATAAAAAATAAAAAGTGAAAATAATACTATTTATCCTAATTAAAATGTGCTTACATATTTAAAACATTCAAAGATTCACGAAGTGTGACTTACAGTTAGGGTCTGCCTTGGTATAGAGGACTATAGACGCCCAAATTAAAAATAAATTCAAAGAGAAAATAAACAAATACAAGTTTAAATAAATACAGGAATTAACAAATGTTGAAATCAATCAATGTTTAAATAAATAAATGAATACATGGACATTGAGATTTTTATTTTTTAATTTTGGCATGGATGCTCTGGGAAGTTTGGTATTATTATTATTTATTTATTAGCAGACGCCCTTGTCCAGGGCGACTTACAAAATTTAAGAGCAATACAAAGTGCAATAATACAATGCAGTTCAAGGCTTAATGCAATTTACAAAATCCAATTTACACAAGTATATACAGTAACAATATATATATATATATATATGTCTTACATCCTAGATTGTGAAAGATGATGCGTGCAGACAAGATGTCAAAGTTAAGAGCTAAGGGTTAGGGGGCGTAGAGGAAATCAAAATAAAGTGCTAGCAATGCAAAAACAAGAAGTATGACAAAACGTTGTATAAGTGCAGTTTTACAGGAGAATAAATGGCTAAATTACAAGTACTGTCTGAAAAGATGCGTTTTGAGTGATCATACGTAGCACAGCGGTGACATTAAAATATTATTCTTTCAAGAAAATTCGTATTCTTTACATTCCCGTTCAATGTGAATCTTAGCTCATGTATTCTCTGCAGGCTAATGTAATATTATATTTGCATTGGTCGCAAATGCTGATGTGAGTGACGCTGTCGCTTCTCTAGTTAACAGCGAGTGCGCAGGGAAGAAGGGTCTCAGGGGTCTGGCGATCCCGCATCGGCATCGATTGAGTTCCCTGCCGCGGGGGGCGGGACTCTCCTTGTACAGCCAATAGCGTTCTGGATCCCGCCCACTGGCGATGATTGACAGTTGTCACAAACAAAACTAGAGATGATGCTTCGAACTGTGAAAGCGCACTGAGAAATGGAAAAAGCGGGCTGCACACGGGAAATAAATACATGTTCAAATCAATAAATACATACATAAAGGTGAAATAAATATTTGAATAAATCAATGAATACTGGAATGAATGAATGAATAAATGTTGAAATAAATAGACGAAATAATGAATTTTAAAATAATTAAAGATCAATGTCCACGTATGTATTTGTCAACATTTATTTATGTATTTATTTAAACATTGATTTAGTTATTTATTACTTTATGTGTTGTTGTTATTATTATTATTATTATTATTATTATTATTTTGCATGGACAGTCCTACCTGGAACCACGTGAAAGAAACAAAAAACTCAGAATGTCGACTTTAAAACTCCGAAGTGCGACTTTTAAACACACCTCTTCCTATAGGAAATCCATGGGTTGCGTATGGATGGCTTGAGGTGTGGAAATGGCTGATGAAAGGGACATTGTAAGAAAATGGAACCTCCTGTAGCAGTGACTGGAACTAAGACAGTTCAGGTTCAATGTGATTTATTACAGAATATAGATCACGGTATACAAGTATACCGGGTACAGCAAGGCAAAACTAATAAAAAGACTTTATGGACCAGTCAGCTTTTATGAGTTGAACCCCTGTCCAACTCCACTTTACAGAGTGACCACCCCACCCACCAGAGTATCCAATGGCAGCTGCCTATTAGCTACCAAGTGACAATGGAGCCTCACCCCGCTCTCCCACACTCCAGGGTAACCGCTCACCCGTTCCCCTCACCCATACCTTTCTCAGCATTGATTAACTCATCCTTACCAACAGAGACAGACTGTCTCCTTACTCGTCCTTATCAATAGCTTTTGATATGTGTGTCCTTATCAACCTTCTGTTCCTATTGATACCAGGGACCCCACC
Source organism: Amia ocellicauda (assembly GCF_036373705.1). Lineage (NCBI taxonomy): Eukaryota > Metazoa > Chordata > Actinopteri > Amiiformes > Amiidae > Amia > Amia ocellicauda. The sequence goes on along the minus strand of NC_089855.1, from coordinate 47,597,789 downwards.
TTTGCTCTGCCATCTGCGTTTACCTTCAGTGAATTAGGACAATACCCAAGAACGTTTGGTGAGACTTTAAACTGTGGAATTTATCATGGTGGAATTTGCCCAGCTTCAGCAATTGCATTTTTCCTTACAGACATTATTGATTTTCTCTGGGATCGGAGAGCTGAAGAAAACCTGCAAAGTACCTATACGAAATGCTATAATACAGTGCAATACAGTACAATACAATAATAATACAGTGCAGTTCAGGCATAATACATTTTACAAATTTAGAATTTACACAAGTGTAGGAGATACAGTAAGCAATATATAAGGTCTTACATCCTAGATTGTAAAAGCTGATAAGTGCAGACAAGATGTTAAGTCAAAGTTAAGAGCTAAGGGAGAGGGAGCATAGGGGAAATCAAATAAACAATACAAGTGCTAGTAGTGCAAGGCAAGAGTATGACAAAACGTTGTATAAGTTCTTAGTGTAGTAGTAGGTTGTAGTAACTGTAGGATACTAGGTCGGTATTATTATTATTATTATTATTATTATTATTATTATTATTATTATTATTATTATTATTATTATTATTATTATTATTATTAGAAGTTTTTCAGACAGAAGCAAAATAATATCTGTGCAGTTTCTTGGAAACGTAGGTATTTGTTGAACATGGCCATTATCAGCGATCAGCACGCAGTTTCTGGGCAAGCGCTTAGTGCAGTGGTTGCCAAACCGGTCCTGGGGGACCCCCTACCCTGCTGGTTTTTGTTCCAACCGAGCTCTCAATTACTTCATTAAACCTTAATTGAAGTAACAATCTGCTTACATTTTACTTTTTAAAATGTGTAAGAAAATAGTTGTTTCTTAAATACGTTTTTTAATATAATTCTATGCTTAACGTAAAACCCTTACTGTTTAAAATAATAATAAGACTCTGATTTAGGACATTATTAGTTCAATTAAGGGTTAAATTAAGTAATTGAGAGCTCGGTTGGAACAAAAACCAGCAGTTAGGGGGTCCCGCAGGACCGGTTTGGGAACCACTGGCCTTTGTGCTTCAGTGAAGTAATTGGCAATACATTATTGATTGTGAAAGCGTCCATCCAGGTGACATGTCGACTGCAACCAGCCATTAATTGCGATCCCATAGCCTATATTTTAACTTGTAATACGAATCAATATGCCAATTTAAATGGCATTTGGACCTATACTACGGTACTACCGTAATCCTAAACACCGAGCTCGCCTGAGTTGTAATGCTGTGGGAGAATTACATGTAACATTGCACTGTAACCACCAATACCGTCATCCCTTGACCCAAGGCTGAAGTGTTTTCCCCTGAAGGCCAAGTTTTCGCCAAACTCTCTGCACAGATCTGTGACTTCGTAATAACACCATGAGCACCATGCCCTAACATTGCCAATCTCTCCATGTCACTAAACACACGTCTAAAGTACGGTCTTACAGGATCTGCTATTTGAGTCAGTTTGTACATTTTGAGGCACAACGCACCCCTCCTTTGTGCGTTAGTTGGAGCTACATAGTGGGAATACATTACATGTCGAAAATGTCGTTGTTGTTTTTTAAACCTGCCCATCCCTGCAGAATCGTGATACATGATATAAGTATGGGATATTTTTTCCCATAAGAGAAACTGAAATGAGAACCGAAACGGTTGTTCCGCTGGTTCCCTGGCTTTTTATACTAAATAGAAAAATGACTACACAAGATTTAAAAGTGAGTAGTTTTTCGAGATTTACGATTATACTGTAATTTACTTTAGTATAAATACATGTTAATTTGGATTCATATGTTGTTTTTTTCTGACTTTATGTGAACGAAAAGACACAAATTCGCCCTTTTCCTCGTTGGAAATAGTTACAGTTCAAAATATCACTGTCCTGGTCACAAAAGCAAAGTTTGTGGGGAATAATAGCAATTTTCTATACTTTTGAGGTATAAGCAATTAGAAAATAACACTTACTACCCAGGAACAAAAAAAAAAAAAAAAAGTTACACGGTATTACATGTACTTAAACGTGCAGAGTAACGCCGCTCTGACATGGGGCTGCCGTCACTACACTGACGTAACAGCTGACGTGACAGCCTGAGTAACGAAGGGAGGAGAGAGAGAGAGAGAGAGAGAGAGAGAGAGAGAGAGAGAGAGAGAGAGAGAGGGAGGGAGGGGGAGTGTCTGTGTTTGTGTTTCTAGTCCAGTCTGTCACTCTCCAGTATCGGCCACCATGGCGCTCAACAGGAATCACTCGCAGTCCGGCGGCGTCCTCATCAACAACGGAGAGAGGTAACCAACCCGCCGGCTGACGTGTGTGTAACAGTGTGTAACACTATGTGTGTGTGTGTGTAACAGTGTGTAACACTATGTGTGTGTGTGTGTAACAGTGTGTAACACTATGTGTGTGTGTGTGTGTGTGTGTGTGTACACGGCGCAGCAGCCCGTCCTCCGCTGTGTTTGTGTTCCTCACGGCAGCATCTGTACTGTAGCCAGTGTCACATGACCGTAATAACACCGTATTGACAAAGACAAGAGCTGTGCTGTTTACACGGCTCAGTTCAGCTCATGGCGCTGATCTGTGTGTTTACTGTTTAAAACGAACCCAATCAGACGGGGATTTGCCGTCGCTGACGCCGGACGGAAGTGCGCTGTTTCCCGACACTGTTTTGTAAGCAGGCGGGCTGCGCGGTTGTGTAACCGGCGAGCAGGACGGCCCCGCGGGGCTCAGCCTGCACTTTTCTTAGGCCCAGTCTGTGAACTTTTCCACCGATATCCTGTCCGCAGACAACCCTTTTTAAAAAGACCAATGCCGTCTCCGTGGTTCGGTGGCTGGGAGCCCTGTGTTGAGCGGACGGGTGTCTTTGCTTTGCGTTTGACATGGATTGTGGACTTTAATTTCCCGAGGGAATCCACACTGAAATGCTTCGCTAATGGAAACAATGCGTAGTGTTTACTATCCCGCCCCGTCCGTTTTTCTGGCCGGCGTCTGTTTCTAATTGGGCGCTGTTTGAGTCCTGTTTCCTGTCAATCTTGCCCGTCTTGGGGTCTGATTGGTTGAGCTTTATTTGCCCTGTTTTTATTGGTTAGGTCAGCCGCCCGTCTTCGGTGGGTTGTCAGTAAGGCTCGATCCCGGATGTAAACACAGCACTACAGCGGAGAGAGTCGCGGGGTTTGAGCCGGGCCGTTCATGGATCAGCTGATTCAGTCTCATCAGCCGGATTCAGTTCATTAATAAGAATAATTTCTTGGCAGACATAATCCGATCATTTTAAATCAGGCTCTCCTATGTTAATTTCCTCAGCTGGATTTTACGATTGATTTGAGAAACGGAAAAAGCCAGACTTCTGTCAAGTTATCCTTAAAGTTATCTGGCTAACTCAGCTAGCAGCTACGAGGAACGGGGTCCTGGCCTATTATTATTATTATTATTAATATTAATATTATTATTAATATTATTAATATTTTTTTAGTATTGTTGCTGTTGGACAATGAAGTACTTTTTAAGCCAAAATGTTGTTCTCCATTATTATTATCAATCTTTTTACATATGGGTGCATGCCGGAGAGAATATACGGAGTGAGTGAGAGAGACAAGGCAAACATGATCTTCCAGAGAAAATCCAGACCTCGGGGAAAAATGTACCGCTTACCCTGGGGAAGACCCTGCTAGAGCACTGCTGCGGATATACACATCTGGGTCTCGCAATCAACGCATCAAAGACAGACTGGCTATAACAAAACTAAAAGAAAAAGCACACAAGGCATTTTACGCCATAAAAAGTCAATTTTCCAACATCAAAGCCCCAATCAGAATTTGGTTAAAAACTATTTAATAGCATAATTCAGCCCATTCTACTGTATGATAATGAGGTCAGAAAACCAACCTTGAATACAAACGCAAGCAACTGGGACAAATGCCCAACAGACGCTCCACATGGAGTTTTGTAAAAACATTCTGCAAGGCTCTGCCTCCTCCAGAGCCGCTCCTTCTCATCCCTGGCCCCTAAATGGTGGAACGACCTGCCCACCGAAGTCAAAACAGCAGAGTCCTTGACCTCATTCCGGCGCTTACTCAAGACGCATCTTTTCAGAGAGTACATTATAATATTATTCCTTTTAACCCCCATTAGATAGCACTTCACAGAGCTTTATTATGCTTCTTGTGTTTTTGATTGTTCTCCTCCTTGCTCCCTTTCCCGTAGCCCTTGACTGTGACCCTACATCTTGACAGCACTTAGCTTTCACCGTCCAGGATGTAGGACCTCACTTACTGTACTTGCCTGTGAATTTGTAATGATTGATGCCTTTTACTTAACTGTATTTTTGCACTTTGTTTTGCACTCATGTTGTAAGTCGCCCTGGATACAGGCATCTGCCAAGAAATTATAATAAAGTGCACAGAAACACCCCAAATAATGCATGCACAGCCAAGCTGGGAGTTTTCCCATTAATTATCCCAATCCAGAAGAGAGAGATACAAACACAAAAATATGCATGCCTAAACAAATAAAAAAACTAACCCCAGAATTTTACCTCCTGTCAGACCACAATAAAGTCCCCATCCAACTGGGAGAGGAGCAGCGCACTGCCAAGCTAGCAGCACAATATGTGTCTGCCAGTGCGTGACACCCTGCCTGCCATAGACTGAGGGACAGTGTGTGACACCCTGTCTGCCTGCAGCACACTGTCATCGTCTAAGGGAAGAGGAGTGAAGGCATTGTTGATTTAGAAGAGAAAAATATATATTTGTTCCGCAATATTATAAGTATTATTATTAAGATCTGTATTTTTTTCTGTATTATTTTTTCCCTTAAAGCTTTGGCAACAGCAGAGCATCATGCCAATAGAGATTATTTGAATTTGAATTTTGAATTGGAGAGAGGGAGTGTGTGATTGTCAGAGGACAAGACATTTCTACACAGACAAACAACCTGAACAAATATGTGTCGCTGTACCCCCTCCTCTCTCTCTCTCTCTCTCACAGTGTGTTGAAGGAGTGTAAGGATGTGGAGCTCTCCTTCAGTGACGTCACCTGTAAGACGGACGCTCTGCGTGGGAGCCGGAAAGGAACTGTGTACCTCACCCCATACAGGGTCGGTCTGCCTGTCTGTGTGTCTGTCTCACCCCGTACAGGGTGTGTCTGTCTGTCTTCCTCTCTTCTTGTACTAATAATACATTGTGTCCTCTCTCTCTCTCTCTCTCTCTCTCAGATGGTGTTTGTCAGTAAGGGGTCAGGGGAGGGGCTGCGCTCCTTTGTCTTCCCATTCTACCTAGTGAAGAACTGCAGCATAGAGCAGCCGGTCTTCAATGCCAACTACATCCGCGGCACCGTGCGCGCTGAGCCAGGAGGTCAGTGAGTGTGTGTGTGACTGACACTGACATACTGACACTCACACACGCACACATTGACTGATTGATGCACTGATTTCGTAATTCTGTAATTCTTGTGTCGTCCTGCAGGGGGCTGGGAGGGCCAGGCAAGCTTCAAGATGTCCTTCGCCAGTGGGGGGGCTATAGAGTTTGGACAACTCATGTTTAAAGTGGCAACAAATGGTGAGGAGTTTGTGTGTCTCTGTCAAATGAGGGTGACAGTTGTGGGCCTCTATATATTTTTATATAGGCAACACTGTCACCCTGAGGCAGCGCAACACTGATTATAATATTCACACGTATAGTAGCCTATTGTTATAGTCAAATAACTGCATACAGTGTGTTTAAATAGACCGTTGGATGCAGTCACTATTCAGACTGTTGTCATAGATTGTGAAAATGAATTGCTGTGCTGGTCAGATCTGCGCTGATTGATGACATTCTGCACAACGTAATGCACCCAAGTACACTGTAAAATGTGTTAGGACTACTGTATAGTTACTTTATTACCATCATAATAGTAGTGCCCAGTCAGTCACTGTTAATGGACTGTAGTGTATAACTCTCTCTCTCTCTCTAGCTTCCAGAGCCCCCCCAGCCCAGAATGGGGGTCCTGTCTTCGGCTATTGTCCTCCTGGTGGGGCGGTGAGTGGGTATGCCCCACCCCCTGGCCCCACAAATGGTTTTTACCCTGCTCCCCCTGCGGCTCAGGGCAATGGTTTCTACCCAGCTCCCCCCCCGGCTCAGGGCAATGGTTTCTACCCAGCTCCCCCACCGGCTCAGGGCAATGGTTTCTACCCAGCTCCTCCCCTGGCTCAGGGCAACATGGGCTATCCCTACCCTGCCACTGCAGCAGGTAAGAGCTGGAGCTGTCATTGTTGTTGTTATGATTATTGTTGTTATTGCTAATATTTTTGTTAGTTATTAATTATTGTTATTAATATTGTTATTTGTTGTTCATTTTATTCATGTTTTTGTTATTAATTCTAGTTATTGTTGTTGGAAGCACTAGTAGTGTTTTCACTTGGATAACTGCTGCAGAATTGGTCGATTTCTTTGCCAACTCTCTGATTGGTTGCCCCAGCAGGGTGCTCCTCTCTGAATGGTGTGCTGTGTTTTGCAGGTGGCTATCCCTCAGCTCCACCTATGGCCCCGGTTTACATGCCCCCCCCGCCGCCCTACCCTGGCCCCCCTACTACCCTCCCCACTGCCCCCCCTGGCTGGACCCCCCCTCAAGGTAAGAATCTGTGTGTGTGTGTGTGTGTGTGTGTGTGTGTGTGTGTCTCTCTCTCTCTCTCTCTCTCTCTGTCTCCGTGTGTCTCATTCTCTCTCTCTCCCTCTCTCTTTCTCTTCTCAGGTAATAACCCTAAAGCAACGGAGGCTGCAGCCAGTGCGTTCTACAACCCCAACAACCCTCACAGTGTCTATATGCCCATGGTGAGTCGGTCTGTCTCTCTTGGTCAGTCTCTTCTATGCATGTCAGTGTCTCTAGATTCACTGCATTAACCCCCCCTCCCCTCTCTTTTTTTTTTTTCAGGACCAGCCCCCTCCCTATGCCCCATACGCCCCCAACCCAGAGAAGAAGAACAATTAGACCAGCTGATCGGCTCAATATTCAATTAATCAATTTACTCCCCCTATTGAGAGAGAGAGAGAGAGAGAGAGAGAGAGGCAGGCAGGCAGGCAGGCAGGCAGGCAGGCAGCGGGTGGCAATACATGATTTCACTAAGAAATCAACTTGCTGGAAAGTTGGATTATTTTTTATTTTTTTAAACCAGTTTGAATATTGTGTAATATAATTTATACTGAGTCTGACCTAATACAGAGTGTGTACTGTTTATATACACCAGGTGTACAGTGTACAGAGTCTGCATAAACCAGGAGTACAGTGTATACAGTCTATATAGACAGGAGTACAGTGTGTACAGTCTATATAGACCAGGTGTGCAGTGTATACAGTCTATATAGACCAGGTGTGCAGTGTATACAGTCTATATAGACCAGGTGTGCAGTGTATACAATCTATTTAGACCAGGTGTGCAGTGTGTACAGTCTATATAGACCAGGTGTGCAGTGTGTACAGTATAGCACAAGTTTCTAATGCAATTCCAGCTTATCCCAGAGGTGTTCTATATGTCTCTCATTGCAGGCCTGTGGATTGTGGGAGGGAGGTGTGAGTGAGTGAGTGTGTGTGAAAGAGTTGAGTGTGTGAGTTAAAATATCCTACCAGCACCAGAAACCCCATAAGAGAGACTTTAGGAATGTCTGTATGTTTCATTAATATAGTTCAATTTGTTGTTGTCTGGGTTTTATGGGTATTTGTTGTCATTTGTGTTTAGTTTTTATTTTATTTTGCTGAGGAAAGAAAATCTAGAAGTTGTCTGTCCTTTGAGTTCCTGATCTCACCATTCCCAGTTCAGCCATGCAGCACTCTTAACTGTTATGTAAACTTAGCTTTCTCTTTTGTCAAGAACAATAATAATTAACATTTGTAATTAAGTATTGTAATTATGGTTCATAATAAAGTTTATGATTATGTACTTTATTGTAAATCATGTTGTTGTTGGTGAATGGTGAGAGAGGGGGCTGGAGAGGTAGAGAAAGGGAGGCAGAGGGAGGTATTAGAGTGAGAGGAGGGGAAGATGGCATGAATAGAAAGAGTGGGACAGACAGGTAGGAAGAGATGGACAGAGATGGGGGAGAAAAGAGGAAAGAGGGACAGAAACAATGGGAGAGAAAGGAACAGAGTGAAGGAGGGGAGAGAAGGACAAACAGGAGAGAGGGGGACAGAGATGGGGGACCGACAGACAGACAGACAGAGGGAGGGAGAGAAGAAGGACAGAGACGGGGGTAAGAGGAGACAGGGGAACAGAGATGGACACTCCACTGAGCACAGCAGACATGTGGGTGGTGCAGATTGCTTGATAGCACACTTTAATTGAGAAGCGCTCACAGTACAGTGGGTAAGGGACACTGGACTAGACAGGACGGCTGCAGAGTCCCTGACTGGACTGTACATAATAATAATCATAATAAGACATATAATTGATAGCTCATTTCTTCATAGCTGTCACAGACACAGACTCCACACTGGAAAAATAGACTTTGTAGCTGCAGAAAAAATTGCAATAATATAAATTACAGTACATCTATATCTATCTACCTATCTATCCATCCATTTGCTCTAAGAATTTGATCCGTCAGTTGCAGTGATTGTCAGCTGTCAGTTGATTTGATTGTCTTGATTCTAATCATTTCTTAATGAATTCAAATCTCTCCCAGCCTAGTCCAGTCCAGTTTTTTCGAGTATAGTCCAATGCAATCCAGTCCCATCCAGTCCTCTATTGTCAAATCCAATCCAGTCCAATACAGTCCACTGTAAACCAATATAGCCCAGTTGAATACAGTCCAGTCCAGCATATTAATGCCAAAACATTCTGATCCAGTCCAATACAAATCCTGTAAAGTCTAATCCACTCTCCAGTCCAGTCCCGTCCAGTCCAGTCCAGTTCAGTTCAATCCATTCCAGCCCAGTTCAGAGAGACAGAGAACCCCCCAGTGCCTAGGGCTCCTCCTGCAGCAGCCAGACCTCGTTGCGCCGGCCGTATGGCTTCATGGGGGGATCGTACCCGCAGCACAGACACAGCCCCCGCTGGTAGGGGGCACTGTCCCCCAGCGCAGAGCACAGCCGGGCCGCCTGTGTGCGGAAGTCCAGCTCCTTTGCATAGCCCCCAAACTGCCTGAGAGAGGAGAGGTGAGAGGGTGAGAGAGAGACACAAAGTGTGTCAGTTAGTCAGCGGTCGGTCAGTCAGTAGTGCCTGTAAGGCAGTGGTCAGTCTCTTACAGGGCATAGACGGTCATGCCCGGCCTGTCCTCGATGCGGAGGCTGCTATCTGTGGGAACGGGCGGGTTGTCCTGGTAGCAGCTGGGGATGCGCAGCCCAATGACGAAGCGCCGCGCCAGGGAGCCGTCGTCACGGGGAAAGGTCGTTATGGAAACCGGCGCTGTCATCCCCATGCCAACACCTATCAAGAGGGAGGGGGGAAAGGTGCACATTTCTATACGGTGTTCTATTACAGTAATTATCATAAAGTACAGGGCATTGAACTCTCTCTCTCATTTTCCCCCTCTCACCTCTGTCATTTGTTCCCCCGACGTATCTCAGCAGACGCCCCACCCCCTCCCCCGCTGCCTCATCGAAGATCCGCCCCTCTGTCTCCACGGCAACAAATCGCCCCCCCTCATATCGACGAACCTCGTAACTGACCCCCCCCTTGGAGAGAGTGAGACAGAGACAGGCGTTAATACACTAATACTGACTGACTGGACACTACAGCACATTAACACTGACTGACTGGACACTACAGCACATTAACACTGACTGACTGGACACTACAGTCCATTAACACTGACTGACTGACTGGACACTACAGCACATTAACACTGACTGACTGGACACTACAGCACATTAACACTGACTGACTGACTGGACACTACAGCACATTAACACTGACTGACTGACTGGACACTACAGTCCATTAACACTGACTGACTTGCTGGACACTACAGCACATTAACACTGACTGACTTGCTGGACACTACAGCACATTAACACTGACTCAGAGAGACACAGGGTGAGACCGAGGGAGAGGGAGAGGGAGAGGGAGGGCGGGTGGTGTGTGTCATGGCTCAGTGTGACATCATTATTCCATCTTGCCTCAGTGGCTTCTCAGCAGCCCGCCTGTCTCCCGTCGCTGCTGGCAACGACATCGCAGCCCTCCCCCCATCACACTATGTCAACTATCAGCTCTATTTCTCTCTCTGCTCCACTCTCTCTTTCTCTCCTTCTCTGTCTATCTCTGTCTCTCTCCACCTCTCTCTCTCTCTCTGGCTCTCTACCTCCCCCCTCCATCTCTTTCTCTTTCTCTCTCTCAACTTTCTTCAGAACGCCTCCTACCTCTTTCTTCTTGCCTCCTCGCTCCTGCCAGCCTAATTAAGCTTAATTAGTACCCTGTCTTAACAAACTCCAGATCCTTCATGTCTTGTTTGACATTGACCATTGAAATTACCATTAACCAGTCTATATAAATACCACCTGTGTCTACAATACAGAACAGCACAGTACAGAGGGAGGAGCAGTTGGGGGAGAGAGAGAGAGAGAGAGCAAGCAAGTACAGACAGGAGGGTAATTAAACAATTAACCCTTTAATGAGCAGGCAGTTCAGCAATGGTAGACTATAAAAATATTATATATATATATATACACTCACCTAAAGGATTATTAGGAACACCATACTAATACTGTGTTTGACCCCCTTTCGCCTTCAGAACTGCCTTAATTCTACGTGGCATTGATTCAACAAGGTGCTGAAAGCATTCTTTAGAAATGTTGGCCCATATTGATAGGATAGCATCTTGCAGTTGATGGAGATTTGTGGGATGCACATACAGGGCACGAAGCTCCCGTTCCACCACATCCCAAAGATGCTCTATTGGGTTGAGATCTGGTGACTGTGGGGGCCAGTTTAGTACAGTGAACTCATTGTCATGTTCAAGAAACCAATTTGAAATGATTCGACCTTTGTGACATGGTGCATTATCCTGCTGGAAGTAGCCATCAGAGGATGGGTACATGGTGGTCATAAAGGGATGGACATGGTCAGAAACAATGCTCAGGTAGGCCGTGGCATTTAAACGATGCCCAATTGGCACTAAGGGGCCTAAAGTGTGCCAAGAAAACATCCCCCACACCATTACACCACCACCACCAGCCTGCACAGTGGTAACAAGGCATGATGGATCCATGTTCTCATTCTGTTTACGCCAAATTCTGACTCTACCATCTGAATGTCTCAACAGAAATCGAGACTCATCAGACCAGGCAACATTTTTCCAGTCTTCAACTGTCCAGTTTTGGTGAGCTTGTGCAAATTGTAGCCTCTTTTTCCTATTTGTAGTGGAGATGAGTGGTACCCGGTGGGGTCTTCTGCTGTTGTAGCCCAACCGTCTCAAGGTTGTACGTCTTGTGGCTTCACAAATGCTTTGCTGCATACCTCGGTTGTAACGAGTGGTTATTTCAGTCAAAGTTGCTCTTCTATCAGCTTGAATCAGTCGGCCCATTCTCCTCTGACCTCTAGCATCAACAAGGCATTTTCGCCCACAGGACCGCCGCATACTGGATGTTTTTCCCTTTTCACACCATTCTTTGTAAACCCTAGAAATGGTTGTGCGTGAAAATCCCAGTAACTGAGCAGATTGTGAAATACTCAGACCGGCCCGTCTGGCACCAACAACCATGCCACGCTCAAAATTGCTTAAATCACCTTTCTTTCCCATTCAGACATTCAGTTTGGAGTTCAGGAGATTGTCTTGACCAGGACCACACCCCTAAATGCATTGAAGCAACTGCCATGTGATTGGATGGTTAGATAATTGCATTAATGAGAAATTGAACAGGTGTTCCCAATAATCCTTTAGGTGTGTGTATATATATATATATATATATATATATATATATATATATATATATATATATATAGAATACTATAAAATGTATCTTCTTGTCCAATACAGACTGAGTCCAAGCTGGTTTGAACACATTGGAATTGTATAGTTGTGTATTAATTATTATTATTACTATAAGTAGTATTATTATTATCATTATCATCATCATCATTATGACTAACAGTAACGGTAGCAGTACGGCAATTTGTAATGTGTTGTATGTGCCCCTGTCCCCTACAACACGCCCCAGTCCCCTACTACACACCCCTGTCCCCTACAACACACCCCTGTCCCCTACTACACACCCCAGTCCCATACTACACACCCGTGTCCCTTACGCACTCTTTAATGCCTGAATAACTGATTCACTATCAGCTGTATCCAACAAACACTCCTGTTGCTGTGCTAAACTACGTGCTGCAATATCAGTCTGAGATACACATATTTAAACAGTGCTGCCTTACACTGCAGCACGGACACTGCGCTGCCTGTGTTACACAACCGCTGGCCTGTCACACACTGTCACTGACACATGACTGCTCTTAACCTGTGCTGCCTCTGCTTCAGCTAGCACACTGCCACTGATACTGACCTGCACACTACTGTAAAAATGCCACACGTTCAATGATATATGATGCAATAAGTACTTTCACATGCAGACAAAGTGACGTTAAATACTACTTTACAGAATGCCTGTAAATCCTCGTTGCTGATTGGCTGTCAGGGGTATGTTGTAATATTGACTGTATAGTGTATAACAGCACGGTGTATGACACTACTGTACTGTGTGTTTATACACAAGGGCGACTGGTTAACAGTTCACCTTTCACCCCAGTATGTGTATAAATTAATTGCGCTCGCCGACTTTGGGTGAAATGCGATTCTTTCTGCACTCCCGTGATTGAACTCCTCCCACAGGGCCGCAGCCATCCTCCCTGTCTACCAGCGCCTCCCCGCTGTGCACATGCGCAGTAGCAGCCAGCCGTCGGCCTGGGCCGGTTGTATTGGTTTAGAAAGGTGTGGATGGAGCCGGATGATGAGGCGCCGGCCTACGTGCGCATGTGTCACGATAATCGAGGCGCAACTGTCTCGGTCTTGCAGGTGTGTTACTCTGCCAAACAACAGAGCACTTTCAAGCTGTTTCTGTATTGCCGTTGTAACCAGGTCCCTAAAGTCGGAGTATGCTTGTTTATCTATATTTCCACTTTCCACTACACTGTTTGTCAGTTTAATTTCCTCCTCAGGCTGCGGCTCTAAAGTTGCTTAATTGTCCCCACGTTCGTCAATTTTGTTTACCGACCACTATCTGTTTGTGGGACCCTTATCAGATACAGCGTAAAGTATGTGTATTATTTTATCTGTATAACTTCTAATGTGTTTTCAATCCGGTCTTTTCTATGCAGGCTATGTTTGTACACGTTTTGTAATATTAGATCATCAGTCTCCTCCTCCTCCAGTATTACCTGTTTGAGTAAATCAGTTAATAAATGCATACAATCCTCTCGATTACTGTCCGGTCTCTTTTCTTTCTTTCTTTCTTTCTTTCTTTTCTAGCCACTTTTAAATATTACATCAATCTTTTCTATTTCTACGGATTGTTTGCAAAATTGTGCATCTAAACAGAGGTCAGCTCCTGGACCCCAGCCTGACAGAAGCCACCCCTCAGCTACACCTGCGCTATAGACACACACCAGCCGCCGCGGTGCAGTATGGCGGTGAGAAGTCGCTATAAACCGGGTTCAGTATAAGGTGGCGATACATCGATAAGCCCGGGTGCAGTTGGCTATATGCTGGCGATACGTCGATAAGCCGGGTGTAGTATTTGGCTGCGATAAGCCGATAAACCTCCCCCGCGCAGCAGACCTGGCACTGCGCCTCTTTTTGGGTGGCATTTTAATTTTGCTCCTGTGAGACTTGTTTAGGTGCCTCTGATGTAAAACAGCTTCAGTTGCGGGCTGTTTCCCGTGTGCGATCAGTACAGTGTAGTAGTCCTGTATGTACAGAGCTGTCACCGCGTTTGACACACGCACGTCTACTCGCATACTGTCACGCACCCCTTCAATACAAGCAGCGCCACTGCCCCCGCTGCCCCGCACTGCC